>NW_024881025.1:0-3000 GCF_900700415.2 Clupea harengus
TGCACTTTGTGGACTAATGCTGCTAACCAAGGTAAGCGACTTTGGCGTTTAGACATGTCGTCCATTGCTGCACCTTTCGTGGTTTATAATCATCTTGTGTCACCTTTCTACTATTCAGCGGGATTGGTTCATTGGCGCTGGCAAGGCCGGTGTAGCGGTTGCTATGACGCCGGGTGCTCGGTGGGTATCAGCTGGAGGTAGGCTGGTTCAGTTAATAGTACTGCTCTGAATTTTAATGTGCACTAGTCATAAACTACAATGCTACCCTTCTCTCTGTTTTGTTGTTAGCCGTAGCCGAGCTATCATAGCTATCGTGGCTGTTCCGGAGCGTGCAGTCATTGCTGTGTGTCTCCACGCCCCAGAAAGGCTGCTGTTCTTTTCTACTGACAAACTTCATGTTTAGGACTGACGGGCATGCTCATGTTTGTTCGTATCTTTCTCTGATTTCGTGCGTGCATGGGGCCAGGCTGGGTATGCTGCATTCCCTCTCCGCTTGACCCGCATGATCTCTTTTTGTTTGTTTTCTTTGATGTAATGCATGGGGTGTGCAGTGGGGTGATGTAATGCATTAAGGGGCTATGCAGTGGGGTGCTGCTTTCCTCTCTGCAGGTTTTGTTGTTTTGTGCTTCTGCTGTGTTAACTGTGGGGGTGGGAATTCTGAGTGTGACTATCATATAGCCTAACCAGATGTTTGCTGAAGTGCGTGGGCGTGTGTGTGTGTGTGTGCGTGCGGCTAAGGTAACCCCAGGTTACTGTAACCAGGGCTGCTACCCCCCTCTGACCGACCCTGGGGTTCCGGTGGACAGCCGGATGTCCTCTCAGTCCTTAACCCCTCTGCTAAAGATAAGTAGCCTCAGTAAGATAGCAAAAACTATGAAATCCTCTCCTTGCCTTTTTACTGTCAATTGTATTACTAATTCCAGTGTCTCTCTCTCTCTCTGGACAGGTGCGGTGGGTTTCACTTGGGCGGCAGGCCGACCCCCAGGTGGTGGAGCCCCCCCTCACTTCTCCTTGTTGTGTGCACCACGGTTGCCTTATTTTGGAGTGCAGTGCGTATTTGTTTTCTGCACGTGTGGTGTGTGTCTTCTGGGCCTCTCCTTTCCCCTCTCGGAAGGTCCTGCTCACCACGGTAACCCCCTGCCCTGCTCCACTTATCCTCTACTAGTCCATCAGTAACCCCCTGCCCTGGTCCACTTATCCTCTACTAGTCCTGGCCACTGGTCCACTTATCCTCTACTGGTCCTGGCCACTGGTCCATCAGTAACCCCTGCCCTGGTCCACTTATCCTCTACTAGTCCTGGCCACTGGTCCATCAGTAACCCCTGCCCTGGTCCACTTATCCTCTACTGGTCCTGGCCACTGGTCCATCAGTAACCCCTGCCCTGGTCCACTTATCCTCTACTAGTCCTGGCCACTGGTCCATCAGTAACCCCCTGCCCTGCTCCACTTATCCTCTACTAGTCCTGGCCACTGGTCCATCAGTAACCCCCTGCCCTGCTCCACTTATCCTCTACTAGTCCTGGCCACTGGTCCATCAGTAAGGCTTCGGCCATCTTACATACTCTGTATCGGGGTCGTAGCCCACTGGCTGCCATTGTACGTGTTTACAGTATGTGTGGGTTCTTGAAGTAACCCTGGGCGGTTGGCTGCGTGAGAGGCAACAGCCTGCGCTGGAATTGTGTCCTGTACTCTTTTATCCCTTTTCTTTATACCTTATCAATAAATTATATTTATGCAACCCATGTCTCCGGCCTAGGAGTGTTATGAACTTGTGTTTGCCTTGTTAATTCTTAAGGTAAGCTTAGTGTAGTTTTGATCCTAGGGTGACTCCCCAGGTGGCGTAGTCCACATTACCATTCTATTGTCAAATTTCAACAAAACAAGCTTAGCACAGCTTAAGTCAGACAGCACATTTCTTATTTCTCTCAATTCCCTGGCTTCCTCGTTGGAGTCAGTCGAGTCCCCTTGCACCTGCAGGGCTGCATCTGTGTAGACATGGCCGCCGCTGGAGGGTTGGGATAATCATATAATAATAATAATCTTTATTTATAGACACCGTTTACAAAGTGCTCCACAGAGGCAGCAAAATAAAACGGACATGAAATCATCAGGTTTGAAAAGGAAAAAGGAAACAGATAAAAACAATTAGGTAGGCTATATTAAAATAATAAATTGGTACACCAATACAGAGTAAAATCATTTTTTTAAGGAAATAAAAGACAATTCAAAGGAAATTAAAACTCATGCAAAACCAGGAAAGGCTCTTCTATAAAAGTGTGTTTTAAGAAGGGACTCTAAGGAAGTCACGGACTCTGCCAACCTGATTTCCTCAGGCAGATCGTTCCAGAGCCTCGGGGCCCTGACTGCTAATGCTCCGGCACAGTTTTCAGCCGGCCTCTGGAAGACAAAACACCTCTGCCCGAGGATGTCAAAGTACGGACCGGCGCGTGCGGTCATAAGAGCTCAGAGGTATAGCCAAGAGAGAGCCTTACATGGATCATTAAAATCTAAAAGAATCCTGACCACTGGGTGCACATATTCGTGCTAGAATTACACTGCATGAGAAGGCTACACATAATGTTAGCCTACTTGTTGTGCTAGAATTACACTGCATCAGAAGGCTACACATAATGTTAGCCTACTTGTTGTGCTAGAATTACACTGCATCAGAAGGCTACACATAATGTTAGCCTACTTGTTGTGCTAGAATTACACTGCATCAGAAGGCTACACATAATGTTAGCCTACTTGTTGTGCTAGAATTACACTGCATCAGAAGGCTACACATAATGTTAGCCTACTTGTTCTGCTAGAATTACACTGCATCAGAAGGCTACACATTATGTTTACCTACTTGTTGTGCTAGAATGACACTGCATCAGATGGCTACACATAATGTTAGCCTTCTTGTTGTGCTAGAGTTACACTGCATCAGAAGGCTACACATAATGTTAGCCTACTTGTTGTGCTAGAATTATACTGCATCAGAAGGCTTCACAT
>NW_024881026.1:0-3000 GCF_900700415.2 Clupea harengus
CTAAGGCAATAGTTTGACTTTCTGTGCAATTGCAGAATCTTCAAGCCATTGTCTCCTCGGTCTGTTTCCTCACTTTGATCATAAAGATACATTTATTGCACACTTCCTCCTTTTAGCCAACATGGTCACGATATCATAAATGCCAAGAACAGGGTGCAATAAAGATTTCTGGGGGATAGAATAGGCAGAGTAGGTCTATTGCATCAACATTCTCCAATTAAGTAATCTCATTACATGGCAAACTAGCTTAAGTGCTGACAGCTCTGAGGAAGGGCCATGCAGAGGAGAGAACTCCTCACCGCATCTCATGCTTTAACTTCAATTCCCATAACACCATGTTTTCAACCGGATGTAATTCATCTATAGCCTGGAAGCAAAATCACGCTACAGCGTTGCTGTTTTGAATGATTGGAGTGTTGATCTCAATGCTTTGGCAGAAGTTTTCAGAATGAAGTGCGTTGGTTGTTTACTCTTTATATTTCTATTTTTAAATGAACTGTATCGAACACTGAGGCTGTACGGTGTGACATTTTAGAAGCCAACTCGCTAGTTTAAATTAGCCCGCTAGCATAGACTAGCTTAACGTTGGGTGCTTTTTCAAACATTAGCATTGCCGTGAATATAATTTAAGTTTCCAAATGTCTTCTGGTTTAAGTTCTCCTCTCCCAGATAACAAAAAGTCATGTTTGTTTACGTGATCTTCAGAGTAAAAAAAAATGTATTCCTTGTTTGCGTGTTGTCTTCAGCCCATTGACCAAAGTGAAGCTGATAAATGAATTGAACGAGAGGGAAGCGAGTCTTGGTGTGAAGGAATCGGTGTCATGGCATACAGAGTACAAAGACAGCGCCTGGATATTCGTAGGTAAGAAAACATGATTTCCTACAACATTGTACAATTCCCTCCTCGTGTCTACATCTCCTATAAGGCGTTTTGATTGGGACATTTATTCTGTGGTGTCACCATCATCTTGGCGCAAGCCTTCTTTTCTCGTGTAGTTAGGACGTTCAATTCGACACTCATTCAACACGTCAGTCGTGCTAGATTCAACTATATTGTGGCTGTATACGTTGTAGTCAGATGGTGGCAGTATAGGGTTAAGTTTGTTGTATTCTAATCGCCATCTAATGCCTCTGAACAACATCAGTTGAGGCAGAGGTGGTATGTAAGAAAATGTGTAGATGTGATATTTCTAAACATCTGTTCTATTGAATTCATTCTGAAGTCTGACCCTTATCTGTGCGTGTTGCAGGTGGCTTTCCTTATGAGCTGACAGAGGGGGATCTGGTCTGTGTTTTCTCACAGTAAGTCTCAGACCTGTCATCTCTCATTTTATAGTCTTCTCTACGGCTTTCCTTACAAAACTCTTCTTCTTCTTCTTCTTCCTCTTCTGGTACTGCTTCTGCTTCCTTTGATTCTAGCTGTCTTCTTTTATTAAATATATATTTTTTGTCTCCTAGGTATGGGGAAGTTGTCAATATTAACCTTGTACGTGACAAGAAGACCGGGAAGTCAAAGGGGTTTTGTTTCATCTGTTATGAGGACCAGAGGAGTACTATCCTATCTGTGGACAACTTCAATGGCATAAAGGTACAGTTGCATTCTGTACTCTTTACATGGCATGAAGTCAGTGAGCAGATGCTAAAGCTAAACAATTTTATCAGCACTTGGGCTTTAGCGCCTAGGACCCATAGCCTTAGCTTTACTGGTATTATCCCAGCTCGGCTGCAGGGAGAGAGTTGAGGAGCTGTAGAGGAAAAGAGGTATGGTTGAGGACTTTTCTTGCCTCCTGTCCCTTGCAGATCAAAGGACGGACCATCCGAGTGGACCATGTAGCCAACTACCGTCCTCCCAAAGACTCGGATGACATTGACGATGTCACAAAAACCTTGCGTGAGCAGGGGTGCGCCCCAAAGTTGTCTTCGTCTGAGTCAGAAGAAGAGGATGACTATGCTGTGCCCATGAAGAAGCCGAAGAAAGGTTTGACCAGTTGTTGTTTTTTTTCCCCCACAGCGCAAAATCCTCATGTGTAATGCAGTTGGTTTTCTGTTTTGAAACACATCTAAAACACATTGTGGAGTCGTGGCTGCATCCCTGTTACTACCTTTGATTAGATTCCACTTTTAAGTTAATATTTACTTTTAACTTTGTAAGTTCAACAGTCACACCTTCTTGCATTGCTTGTTTCCACCTCTACATTAGATAAGAAAGAGAAGAAGAAAAAGAAGAAGGAGAAAAAGGAGGAGAAGAAGAAGAAGGCGGCGGCGGCGGCGGCGACCATCACAGAGGACCGAAGAACCGATGGGAGCCAGTCCTCTCTGTCCCCGTCTGTGCATGTGAAGAAAGAGAAAACGGACACCGGGTACGAGAAATACAACAAGAAGGGGCCAATGGACACTCGACCGCCCAGAGGAGAGCGAGCGGAACCAGGCACTCACAGTGCCAGAGAGAGGGAGAGGGAGAGGGAGAGGGAGAGGGAGAGGGAGAGGCAGGAGGAGGGATCTTCCAGGGACTGGCACACCAATGACCACGGCAGAGACAGAGAGAGGGAAAGGCTGAAGGAGGAAGACGGGAGAAAAGACTGGACGAGAGACGCTCGAGACGCTCGAGCCACTTCACCCAGGGACAGAGATAGACAGAGGATGGAGAGAGAAGAAAAGCCAGCGCACCAAGACTCTCGTCCAGGTGAAAGCTGGGACCGAGACAGAGACAGAGACAGAGAGAAGGTCGGGGAAAGGGACAGAGACAGAGGTTGGGATCGTGACAGAGAAAGAGAGAGGGAGAGGGAAAGAGACAAAGACAGAGGGAGAGAGAAGGACAGAGAGAGAAAGTACAGGTGAAGGAGTAATATCTAAGGGGTCCTTATCACTGAGCTGTGCATACTCTAACACTGAGCATCTGGGATACCTTATGTTTTCCCCTCTAGCGCAAGTACTTGGTCCAGGTGATCCCTTGTGACCATTCCCTTGTCATTGAAGACTGCTGTCTGTGGAACTGTCTGT
>NW_024881027.1:0-3000 GCF_900700415.2 Clupea harengus
TAGTAGCAATGGATAACACGTTTTTGTCAAAGGCTTGTCTTGCAGAACTACTTATATCATACCTTCTCTGACACCCCTTGAGAGTCAGCGGGAGGTGGTGGCAGGAGAAACAAGAGTTTTTTTTTGTGAAATTATAATTGTGAAATTATTATTATAAAATTATTATTATGAAATGTATGTGAGAACTAAAGAGTTCATTCATTTCATTTAAACTACGTAACATAAGGGGCACTTTTTCATGGGTGATTATGTTAAGGTGCCAGGCACCATACAAACCGGTCATTTGTACTTTAAGACACCTTGGAAATCGGCATTGTGAGGGACCGAGGCGTTCTCATGAGTTTTTCTACAAAACTCCCCATTAAAGAAATCCTGCATAGCATCACCCTTCCTCTGTAGCCACGACAGCATAGCCTGTAATGGCTCTATGAATGAGCCAGAGAGAAATACTCCACCTGCTTGTAATCCATTTCAAGGCCTTTGAAAGGCTCGAAGGAAGACATGAATTTTAGTTTAAGACTCTCTGGGCCTCATTTACGAACAGGATTGCGCCCATTTCAGGCGTAATTTCTGTGGGTAATGACATAAAACCGTATTTCCAAAGGAGGCGCACCTGAGTAAAAGCGCAGTATACCGCTGCTGGGATGTGTGTATTTCATCTGGAACAATATGCTTAGTAGAAAATCTTTACAAATAGAGAACAGGATATTTTATTACTTCAAAACACTTATATTTCCAGAAATCATCCTTGAAAAATAATAATTGGGATATATGCCTGATATGGGGAAAAAGTGGCCATTATAAACTAAAGAGTAAGGGCATTTTCTGATTTTCCTACTGGCTTGTAACTCAACATATGGATTAGATGATTTTCCTGAAAATCAGCAATTACCTTACTTTTACACTAGAGGGACCTAAAGGGTGATGTGTCTGGTTATCACTGAAGAATTATTTGACATCTTTATGGGGGCTCTCAAGTTTCATATAACCCTTCTAACTGGATGTGACTTATCTACCAAATATCTGCAAAATCAGCCTTAAATGTTTAGATGTTTGGATTTAATGTTGAAATGTTGAAATGTTGAAATAATTGGATTTAAATAGCCAGGCACAGCATGGAAAAGTGGAGTGTTTGCAAAAAAAGGTATTCTGGATGTATCCACTAAACAGCATTATCAGATACAAGCCCAAATGCACAAGTTTCAATAGGTTTGCTGTTGAATTCTCATCTCAAATTTGGATAAACATAATCTCAGGTCATCTTCAATCTGAGCTTTTAAGTTTTCAGGCCACATTCGAGAGTTGGGGGTGTTCCCGCATCAATGCTACCCACAAGGTCGCAAGAGAACAAATAACAACCTACTGTCACTCTTCAGCTCAATAACCTGTTCCTGCATTTCTAAAGACAGATATTTTGCTGTGCAGACAAATGGGTCCCGAACCCACGTGAATGAACTGTAGTCCTCCGTAGAGTATGAAGCAAACTGCTCCTTCAATGTAGTTCAGTGATCGGCAGCTGAGAGAACTAGTAGAGTACCTTTTATCTACTTCTGAATAGATTAATAACTCATTGCCACGTAATAGTATAGATATGATACCTTGAAAGTTCTTTAACAGATATTAAAAGATCTACATACCTTGTACCTAACAGGCATAATTATTCACATGGTCCCAGGCCTGTTATTATAAAGTTTTAACAGTACATTATTAATTGTTTTTAAATATGTATTGTAACATTGCTAAGCACGTATAATGTCTAAATGCATTCAAGAACATATTGAAGAACTTGACACTAACAGAAAATATTGCCAGTATAGCAATTATGTGCTTCAAAACAAGTCAAAAACAGTACCCTTACATTTATGTAGCTATACATTATTCAGATCAGAAAACCACTAAAAAAACAATGACCAAGAACCTTGTTATTAAAACATTAACTTGGAACCTCCAAATGTATTCATTTATTATTTGTTGACAGATCATAAACAAGTCATTATGTAAAGTTGGGTTATTATAGTAACAAGTGGTTTGTATGCAACAAACTTCATTTTGATAATGTGGAGTCATCAAAGTTCAATTTTGCTATGCACAGGACAGAATATGTTAATATGAAATGTTTATGAAATATATAATAACATAAGAGTTTCTGTAATTGTTCTTATTCTTGTTATAGGTTGCATACAACAAAATCTAACTAAAGATTTAGTTCCCACATTTGACTGACAATTTGGATGAAATAATCATCAGTTAATGTTGACAACCATTTAATGATCCGGAATCAGCAGGATGAGACAAAGCATGTTTGGGAAGATCTTTGGCAGACTCAATGGAGAGCAGAATGGAAATGAGTTCAGCTTACATTTCCTATTAAATACATGACTTAAATTCGTATTTATTTGTCAGTAAGGCTCACTGTTGATTAAAGGTTGATTACAGTCAGCACAGTTGCACTGTTTTATTTACTTTACTTTATCTGCTTTCTGTCATTGTTTGACCATGATATGCTATGGAGGCTTGGCCCATATGACACCTCTGACTATGGGCTTCCATTTGGTGGCTTGAAGTATTTCACATTTATGCAGAAAACATTATTTATGGGACAACAGGCTTGAACGCATCATTTTGTGACTCACCTGGATGCACGGCTTCACTGTGGGTCAATGAGAGGCCTCTGAACATATTTTGTACAGGGGAAATATCTTTATTTGACAATAGAGTTTCATCGATTATTGTTTGTCCTGCCGTGGCTGCATGTTACATATTCTATTTTTCTCATGCAGTTAAAAAAACCCGTAATAAAATGTGTTGTAAATGTAGATTGCTGATATTTGGTAATCTGCACATGATTTGAAAATGATCTAATTTACAGGTTGGGCTGTATTTAGATAGATTGAATGTGCATGTTATCAAATGGAGTTAAACTGGCAAATATCCTATATGTATAAATTATGGGGCACTCTTTCCGAAAGGTAAGTCAGTATAGTCACACTGTCCTAACAA
>NW_024881028.1:0-3000 GCF_900700415.2 Clupea harengus
GTGTGTGTGCCATGTGTATTGATAGTCTTGGTACTTTAGTAACTCAATCATCCTCCATCCACTAGCTAGCTGGCTGGATAGTGACTCAGTCATCCTCCATCCACTAGCTAGATGCCTGCAGTGGGCCAGTCTAAGATCCTCCCTTATTTTCTCTCGTGACCTGGATAATGAAAACAGTCTCTGCTATGTTCCATGACTGCATACCCACAGTAGGGGTTGTGATGGGGACAATATGGGGACAATATGACTGTAGGACATAATGACATCATGGCCAAACAGCACATGCTGCACAGTCAAGGACAAACTGGCAGATTGACCCACTGTGGCATTTGTACCATGGAAGGACTTGATTGTGCTACCACGTTCTGCACTCACCCAGATAAATCACACACACACTCACACACACACACACACACACACACACACACACACACACACACACACCCACACACACACACACACACACACACACACACACACACACACACACACACACACACACACACACACTGTGACACACACACACACCCTGTTATTTATAGATCACCCTGCTACACATATCAAAATGAGTGACCTGAAATCCCTTGAACTGGACCTTGAATCAGCCCCATACACATACAAGATAGGACGACACTATGGTACTATGGTACCATGGTAATCATGGTTACCCAAGAGGGAGTAAATAAACACAAGCAAAAAGCCAAAAGTGCCAATCATAATAATTAAAATCCTTGTTTTGTAAATAATATGGAAGTCCCACTATGAATTAATCAAATTATGCAGCACATGAATACAATTAATATGTGATGGTATATCAGTGATGAATCTGATGTATGTTCATGAGGCCGCCTTGTAACCAGCATGGTGAAAAAAAGTGGAAAAAAACTGCGTGCGTGCGTGTGGCTAAGACATGAATGTAAACATGTGTGTGCATCATTATGTGTCACTATGTGCTGTCCCCATATCAGTCCTGAGTCAGCACGCTTACATCTGATATATCGCCCCCTAGTGGTGTGGAGTCCTGGCCACATGCCCATGAGACCCAGTGGAAGATCTGCTGGTGCTCAGGGTGCTGGATGCAGCAGGGGTGAGATGTGTCACAGTAACCCATGGATCTCTATCTCAGCTTTTCCTGCTCTGTTAAAAAATGAATTGTCTCACTGTCTTCCCTCTCTCTCTTTCTCTGCGCTGCCTGGACTGTGAAAGAGAAAGAAATGCCCAGTGGGCATGTAGAAGAGGTTCAGGAATCATCCATGAAAAAATGCAAAGGAGGTCAACCTGCCACTGTCTTTTGACAAATCAGATCAGAAATGCAAGTAATGGCTGTCTAACATGAGAGATAATTAACAAAAATTCAACCAGAGAGTGAGTAGTTGGTAAAAGATCATTGACATAGTAATGAGAGAGAGAGAGAGAGAGAGAGAGAGAGAAAAAGAAAGAGAGAGGGAGGGAGAGGGAGCAATGTGGTGAGAATGTGGTTCTACAGGCTTTGTCCTCCTGTGTATAATAATTAATCACATGGAATTTGGTGTTTACTGATAGGGGTTCACACAGACTAATGAGGGTGGTTACCTGTAACCCACAGAGGCCAGAATTCTCATGTTTCTGAGATCCATGATAAAGCTAATCTATTCAGCTGCAGGACTGAGACCACTGTACCACTCAGACTGAGACCATTCAAATGAACCCAAACATGGGTCATTATTGTTATCCATGGGTTATCATCTTGTAATGCCATACCACACTTAGTATCCTAAATTCAATTGTCCTGCCCTTACTTTGACCCTTGCTGTAAAAGCACAGAAAGAGAACCAGAGACAGACAGGCCATCTGTGATTTTACAATCCAAAAGATTCCCGTAAATTTAGAGCCTTACATTCCTACAGGCAGCAAACGGCTTGTGTCTTTTTTTGCTATTTCTGTGTGTTTTTTTTTGTGCAGTATTTGCATATTCGTGGTGTATGGTATGTGTGCTATGTGATGTGTTGTACAGTATGTGTGTTATGTGTTGTGTTGTATAGTATGTGTGTTATGTGTTGTGTTGTATAGTATGTGTGTTATGTGTTTTGTTTGAGCTGTGTTGTTGTCATGATTTTTTTCTGGGTTTTCTGTAAATGGGGTGCTGGCTGTGGGTGGAGACTTTAGAGGAAAATGCATTGCACTTACAGAAGTAGAAGCTGGTTAACAAGGGGAATTTCTAACATGAAATGTTAACTGGATTATTTTTTGCAAAGCATGCTGGCCACATCTACATAGCTCAGCTCCCAAGGTACCACAGCTAGTGCAGTGGTGGTTTTGAGTTAGAGACGTGCAGAACAGAATTTGACTATCAACTTGTGACTGCTGGATATCTTGTTTTGTGACATGATACGTTTGTCAAAGTCTTTCCAAAGCACTGTATACAACCTTATCATTTTCATTATGAATCTCCATGAAGTTGTAATGTTATGATTGGCATAACTGTGTGTTGATTTGCAGTTCAAGGAAAACAAAGGTGTGGTCAAGGTGTGGCTTACATACTTTACTCATCTCCCAAAACTCAAAACACTGTCTACTTGAACTAAAGGCTAAAAGCACCTGAGTTACTCAGTTTTGAAGGATTTCACTTTACAACTTAACTGACAATGTCAGGACCCAAAGGTAAGTTTTTCTCCTTTTGTGTACAATTGAAGTTACAGTATAAACCTTTAACTGAGTTAATTTAGGTTATAAGAAAGTATTTAAGGGGGGTGATATCTGACAGACCCAAATACCCTATGAGGATTTTTTTCATATTAAACATGTCAACAACAACAATGGACTAGTTCAGGACCGTGAACACCTGTTGTGGCTAAATTCTGCTAAGAACTGTGAGAAAGAGAGACATTGTATATTTTGCACACACCTACTCTAAAGATGAGTCCAAAGAGAGGACATGGGAAGAAAATGAAGGGATTTATCACAGGGCGTAGTGTGTGGTTACTGGTTACAGGATAAACAACATTTTGTCCCAGTGAATAA
>NW_024881029.1:0-3000 GCF_900700415.2 Clupea harengus
ATCAGATGTTTCTTACAAAACAAAAAACTTCCACCACCCACAAATACATCTATGTGTGTATGTCTGTGACTAGACTTGCAGATGAACAACACATAGCCTTGTTCAGCAAAGTTATCAATGTTGTAAGAGGGAGTAAGCGTATGATTTACTTGATTCATGATCCTGCTTAGGGACAAAAACACACAAACACATACACACACACACAATTTATGAACGTGATAACTGTGAAGGGAACACACACGCCTGTTCTCTTTCTACCTGATAAATGCAAGCACACACACACACACACACATGCACATATAAATTATACTGCCCAAAGAGGTGTCTCTCTCTCTCTCTCTCTCTGCAAGCATACACATTCAAATATAAATTATACTGCCCAAGGAGGTCTCTCTCTCTCCCTCCTACACACACACACCTCTCTCTCTCACACACACACACACACACACACGTCTCTCTCTCTCTCACACACACACACACACACACACACACTTTCTTTACAATTGTGAAACACTACCACACATTCCAACACACTGAGACACACACACACTGTGAAGATGGCCCGAGTCGGCCACCCGACGATGTGGGATGTAGGCAGGTTGGAATGGGGTTGCAGGTAGGAAACACACACACGGCGCAGGAAACAGCGGCTTTCTTAAAAAATAGCTATTTATTTACAACCGGGTAATTCGAAACCCCAAAACATATACACAAACAAAACTAAAGCCCTAAAACAGACAAGGTATAACTCTGCGCTCACAGGTTTGGTCTATGTACCTTCTCCCAGCTTTCTTCCAGCATGTTCAGTCTGTACTTCCCTCACTAGACAATGAGGTGGACCTTTTATCAGGCTGCCCATTGAGCTAAATTGATCCAATTAGAGTTAATAGGACCCTTACACAGAGGTGGGGGAACCTGGACCCAACCATTTAGGTAGGGGAGTCCAGTCCTTATTCTCCTTAGGGCCACAGTGAGAAGGGGGAGGGATTTCACCTTCTCACACACACACATGCACACACACACACTTTCTTTAGAATTGTGAAACACTACCACACATGAACACATGCACGAACGCGCACACACACACACTTGTAACTGCACAAAAAGAAACAGGAAAAAAAACTTGAGTATTTGCCAGCAAGGATTTCCTTTCTCACAGCTGCCAACCTGTGCAGGATTTCAACACAAAAGGATGAGGAGTTCAGTTAGAAAACGTTTCTTTCTCATGGCACTTCGACTAGTGCGTAACTTGCAATTACAGCAGTTACACTTCTGCACTCTTTCTTTCTTTTTATTTAATTTTGTTATATTTCTAATGTAAAGTAGTATTTATTTATTGTTACACCAGGTTCTATTGCTCGTAGCTTGAATATTCTCTCCCTTGTACGTCGCTTTGGAAAAAAGCGTCTGCTAAATGACTAAATGAAATGTAAATGTAATGTCATGGCTTTTCCATGCATGGTCACAAACCGTCTTTTTTGTTGTGTGTTTGCCTCTTTATTTCCCACATGCAGTCTGTCCCTGAAATGTTCCCAAACAATCCCTTCATGGGGTCATCTGTGAATGGGAGCAGGGATTGATATTCAGGGAAATCTGTATCTCCCATTTCCCACCTCAAGACCAAGTGAAGTGTCCTATACCAAATGCCTGTATGGCTGTGTTGAGAATGACAGCAGTAACATTGCAGGGACACGCACGTAAATCTCTCTGCCGCCATCTGCTGGACAGTCCCTTACCACATCTATTCAGGGCATTGTCGTGGCATGTGTGAAAAGGCACACGGGGGGGGAATGTTCCTGAATGTAGCTGAATGTATGAATAGTGAAACAGTGCCTGAAAGGTTATCCCAGTACTCTACCAGGAACTCTGTGTGAAAGTGGCTTTTTGTTTTTAAGGGGTTTTATGATGATGGTGGTGATGAAGGTGACCATGATGATAATAATGATGAGTGATGAAATAAAAATAAAAATGTTCACGTTTCTGAAACAAAAAAACCTCGATGAAGTGGTAACATCAGACTTAGGAAGGAAAAACTGAAGTGCAGGGTGTACGTGCATCTCGTGGCCACAGGGTGTCAGTGTTTCCCAGTAAATCAGATCAATCAGATCCACTGACGCAAGACAAGGGTCTGTCTGCAATCATCTTCACTATAGATAATAAACTAAAGTAAAATATATTATCATACATTAACTATTTTGTGAACTAATACTATACAAATAGCTTAACTGTATAAAAATAAACATTTCTTGTATTTTCCCTCAGGAATGTCTCAATTTAGTTTGAGCTGAATTGACATACCTTTGTGACTAGTTTGCTGGTATAGATGGGCCAGGGAACTCACGACACGAGCGGATAAGGCTTTTCATATTATTGTCACGACGTCGGAGTGCACAATCTGAGGCGTTGATGTGTTCAAATGTCTATTCATTATCACAATCCAGTTCTTACTCGGTCAATCTCAGTCCGTCAGAGACAATTATGCACTTTGGCAAACCCTCTGTCAGACTATATACGTGCACAAAGATATATAACACCTTTTTCCCCCTCATACTTTAGAATTTCACGTAGGCAACAGTATGATGCATAATGTCAAGCTTAACTGTGCAGGCTGCCAGCGCTGAACTAATCGACTGGCAGATTCAGACATGGAACTATGCCACCAATCAGAGCGTGTTGAGCAGAGGAAAGTGCTTCAGATGCTGCATGGCAAACGTCATAGAAGGAGGAAGGCCCTCCAGGTGCAGTAAGTATAACATGGGCTAATATTATATAATAGCACAAAAAGTAAGGAAATGTGTGTTTGGTAGATTATTTCTTTGTTGTAACAATGCTTCTTGGCAATACATCTTATACCGTTGGAAAGCCTGTTTATTTCCCTTTTAAATGGTGCCACATTTGTAAGGAACATGCATTTGGGGGATGAGCAGCACAGCTGAGTATGTGGGTTGCGCCCATGAAAAACGTGCCAAAATTCTCCTATTCTCCTGTTGGTATTCACTC
>NW_024881030.1:0-3000 GCF_900700415.2 Clupea harengus
ACAGACACACACCTCAGCACACCAGTTAACCTTTGGTGCAAAATGCACTACAACCACCAAAACACCTCATACTGGATCCAAAATGACTCTTGCTGCCATAACTATAGCATATGATCTCTACCATTAAACTACTTTATCACTTAATGTACAATTAACTAAAAAACACCAATAACACATCCCCCCACCCTATTTGGGGCAGGACAGAGAGGCCTGAGCTCCATGACACTCACATATTCTGACATGTGTACTCACAGATATGTACACTGTGCCCACTGTGTGAACAGTTTTGTAATAGTGGACACGGTATTGAGAACAAGTGTGAAAATTATTTGAAAAAACTGTAACATTTTTGTCAGGCCAGTCGATTTTGAAAGTGAAACCGTGATGCAAACCCAACATGAGAGTTAAAAATCCACCCAAAATCCAAACTCCACAGCTTGTTTATTAGCTAAAATACTAAACCAACTTAGGACCGACTGTTTATCTGTACACAATAAACATTTAGCATACTAAACCAGCTTAGGACCAACTGTTGACAAACAAATGAGGATAATTATTTATTTATTTATTTTTAACTTTTTGAGCTCTTGTTTTTTTTTAACCTTGGTTTGTCCATGTTAATGTGATACCGTTGTGTGCTATGGCAGTAGCGAGGAGCAGCAGTGAGCACGTCTAGGTCAATTTAAACCAAACAAATAGTTTCGAATCACTTTGGGCTACACGTAGCATTGGCACAGTAGGTCAGATACTTGGATCGTATTGCCTATGAAGGGACAAGTGTAAAGTAGTAATAATGCGACTCGCTGTACTGTACATATCTGTGAGTACACATGTCAGAATATGTGCGTGTCATGTCGCTCAGGCCTCTCTGCCCTGCCCCAAATAGAGTCGGGGGATGTGGCACTTTACAGCAGTAGCCTACAGTAGCAGTGACCACACCTTAGCAGAGGGCAACAGTGCGCTTGCATTATAAGTCAACGGGTGAGTTGACTAAGTGAATAAAAATCAACAGGGAAATCATCTAGAGAACTTAGTCTACCCTATTTTTACACGCGCACACACACACACACATACACACACACACACACACACACACACACACACACACACACACACTTACCATAAGTTGACGCAATCAGTAGCACCAGAAGTCCAGGAAAAGCTTTTATCTCCGCAAGCAACACCTGCATCTTGACGAACACAATCTCTTTGCTGATGAAAGTTTCTGCAATGTCCAAATGAGCACAGGGTTGTGTGTGTGTGTGTGTGTGTGTGTTAGAGAGAGAGAGAAAGAGTGTGTGTGTAAGTCTGGGGTTGTGAGAGACAAGTGGCTGAAACATGTACAGAGAAAGAGAGAGAGAGTGTGAGAGAGAGTGTGAGAGAGAGAGAGAGAGAGAGAGGGCGAGAGAATGCTTGGTAATTTTCATAGTTGTGTGTGCTTCCTTTGGAAAGAGGAAGTTTGACTTGTGGCGGTGCACCTCTGTCTTTCACATGACTGATACTAAACCAACGGGATTCTGCCCTTCCCTTCTTCATTTCTGTTACTGCTGTGTGTGAAAGTATGTGTGGTGAGTGTGTAGATGAGTGAGTGTGTAAATGAGTGAGTGTGTGTGTGTAGATGAGTGAGTGTGTAGATGAGTGTGTGTGTGTGTGGTGAGTGTGTATATGAGTGAGTGTGTCTGCTGTGTGTGTAGATGAGTGTGTGTGTGTATATGAGTGAGTGTGTAGATGAGTGAGTGTGTGTGAATAGATGAGTGAGTGTGTGTGGTGAGTGTGTAAATGAGTGTGTGTGTATGTGTGTGGTGAGTGTGTAGATGAGTGAATGTGTGTGGTGAGTGAGTGTGTTTGGTGAGTGTGAAGAGTGAGTGTGTGCCTTACAGAGCTCTGCAGCTCCAGTGTGTTGTGCCATTGCAGAGGTTTCCTGAACGCCCCATCATACTGCCCCAAGGTTAAATGCATGGAGACATTCAGTCACTTTTGACCGAAGACACAACAAGTGTTATTGTGCTGTAAAATGATTTTCATGATTTTTTTTTAATGTATATTGCAAATGTGTGCTGTTAATTGTTAAATACAAAAAATATATAGAGATGTGGATTTTGGATCCGTTCTATTTATGTTGAAATATTTTGTGAATTTCCCTTATTTTGAATAAAACCGAGTGGTACAACATTGTTAACTAGCTGCAAATGATACAGTACATAAAGCATTATCAACGTTTATGTCAGGCCAGCCAATTCTGACCTGAACCACAACAAGTGTAACAGTTGTTGTTGCTGCTGTTGTTGTTGTTGTTGCTGCTGCTGTTGTTGTTGATGTTGTTATTGTAATATGTTTTTCTTTCTATAATCTGATGTGATTGTCATACACATGCTACTGTTTTATGCAAAATGCTTTATTTATCACTCTTGTATACCATTTTTTCCAAAATATGTTTGGCAGTCAGTCGAGAATCTGTGTGCATAGAGTGCTGCTTGGGAGTACAAAGGTATTGGGGATTGGTGTCTTCAGTTTGGGGATCCTACTAGTTGAGTATTGGTGAACAAATCTGAGGCACTCAGGAGGGTAATACGTTCAGAAAGCCTTTAATATCTCTTGGCTGTTCAGTCAAAGTAACCATAAAAAACATGCTTATGTGTTTCAGTCATAAGAACCTTCATAAGGGCAAGTCAAAATGGCTGCCTTTGGGCTGTTTCTTAGATGTTAACAAGTAGTCACATGACATGTATGGACAGGTAAGTAGTCACATAATTAATGTAGACAGCTCAAGTCACATGACAGATCACATCCAAACACACACACACTATCAGACTATCAGACTAAATAACATCATGTTCTGTCCTTCCTGTATGTACCAGTTTGCCACTTTGGACAAAAGCATCTGCCAAGGGCCTTGCACTTAAACTAAACTATGAAAAGATGAAGAAGTGCTCTCTCTCATGTACGCAATGTGTGTTTGCCTAGAGCAATACAAACACCCAGGACCAACACTATACATGG
>NW_024881031.1:0-3000 GCF_900700415.2 Clupea harengus
GTTGGAGGGGTCGCAAATCCTTCAGGTCTGCGCAGGTGTCAAACCCGGCGCTTGTGAGTTTAGTTTTCACAGATGGGGCAAGCGGCAAACTCGCGATGGTCCTGTGCATTCTGTGACATTAATCCACTTTCATCTACTCCTGTATGTCGTTGTTAGTTAGCATGGGAGGAATAGCTAACAAGCTAAACTTCCGTGACTTTTTCACCTCCGACTTCGCAACTTTTGTTAAGCTATCACAGTCGACATGACAGTTCGATGAAACAGTTATCAGAGGACTTGTTGAACCACATATGTGTCTTGTAAGATTGGTCCTGATACTTCTATATTGGTCTTGACGCTTGAGGCTGGTTGGACTGACAGTTTCAAATATGCCACTTCTGTTTTGACCCGCCTCCCTGGAAAAGGGAAGTGTCGTCACTACATTGACGAAAAAAAACCAGATTATTTCTAAGTAATAACATAGACTGGCCCCTCTTTTTAATTTACATATAGATATAATGACTTTTTTGATTTTTGTATTAATCATATAGAGTTTGTGCGTGCTTACGCCAATTATATTCTTTATGAAAGACTGAACCTTCCCGTGGTAAAACATTTGCGGCTGCTGCCACTGTGTGGTGAAAACGTGTATTACAAATGAAACAGGCCATCAGTAAGTTATTTGTATCTTTCGCATTATCTGGGTTTTCCAGCCCTTGGGCGCTCTAGGCTCCGAGTCTATTTCAGACGCCCTCCTCTCTATCTTTGGCACGAACTCCAGGAAGCAGTTGCTCCAAGTGCAAATATGACCTTCAATTTCGAACAAACTCCAAACGAATCCAAGATCTGCCAATGAAGGCAACTGCATCCAGGGACTCTGTAAACGGGACAACTGTCTTTGCAATAGGTAGCTGCAGTTATACGGAAGTAGACTATACATACACAATTTTATGGATTTGTTTATATTTACATAAATTGGACATTGTAAATACGCATGAATGAGCCTGATGCTATTTCTGTTGCAGAGAGAGAGAGAGAGAGAGGGTGTGTGTGTGTGCGTGTGTGTGTGAGAGAGAGAGAAAGAGAGAGAGTGTGTGGAGTTGGGGTATCCACACCTACATGTGTATGTGGTGCAGAGACATGATGTTATCTCACAAGAGCTGAATGTGTCAATAATGCTGAGGATTGGTCTATTACAAAGTCAGTTGCTATCTGGTATTGCTCAAATGCCTCATTCTTTTATTGGAAAAATAGCTCATGGAGCCACTAAGACGTTCACAACTAAGTATTGGTAAATTCGTTTTTAAATACTACTGTAACCCCGTATATTGTTCTCTGCGTTGAGTGTTTTTTGTTGTTGTTTTGTTGTAAAAGATAAAGTTGACTCAAAGAATGTAGACTACTGCAACTGTATCTGTATTAATCTGCACAAATGACAGATCATACAGACGTAGCTGGCGAGTCCTCGGGTTTGGTCCCGTCCACTCAAGCCAACTATAGGCTAATAGTTCCAGTTCCGCTAACCCCGCGCTGCTGTAGGCAATAATGTCAGTTGGTTTTAATCGTATAGCCTAATATTGTTAGGCTAATCTTAGCAGGTGACCATACTGTACGTTATGTAAATATTAGATTTTTTTTAATATAGCCACACATACTAGATCCTAAACACTTGGGTAAATTGAATATGTATAATATTGTGAGAAGTAATTCTATGGATGACTACTTATAACACTAAAATGTGTTTTATATATTATATTTGGGAATATTTATAGCCTCTTCATAGAGACGTACAGATATACAGTGGAACAGGACAAGGGGGAGAGGAACGGGCCATCAGAAACACCCACCAGCTGTGTGCAACAAGTCAAAATAAAAGACAAATTATATGATATTGACCAGATCTATTTTTGTAATGATATAAAAAGCGTAAATCGAACCCGTTACATAGGCTATAACTTAATGTTTCATCAGTTATCACACAGCATACGTTTGAAAGCTGTAACAAAATGAACCTTCCTTGTCGATGAGATTCCCCTTGGAAGAAAGGTGGCATAGTATTCTAAACCAGGTAGATTATCTCTCACATACAATATCAGCAAGTGTACTGAAAGTTGTTCGTTTGTGATGAACCGCACA
Source organism: Clupea harengus (assembly GCF_900700415.2). Taxonomy (NCBI): domain Eukaryota; kingdom Metazoa; phylum Chordata; class Actinopteri; order Clupeiformes; family Clupeidae; genus Clupea; species Clupea harengus. The sequence continues at coordinate 2,116 of NW_024881031.1, forward strand.
GATTAACCTGAATAGGGGTTAAAATAACGCATCATTTAATTTCACATTTTGTCTGATGCTCATGTGGAAACTTTGTATGCTATGGATGGAACCTTCGGCAGCACAGTTCTGTAAGAACCAAGGAGTTGACACGTGCAGCATGGAAGATGAAACATTCATCAGCCAAACAGTAAAGTTGTGCTCCGATAACAATAATTTGTCAGAGTAAGTAACATCATTTTCTATTTGACAAATGTTCAAGAAACAAAACACCTTCTATATAAGCATTATGAGCTCTTAAATATAGCAGCAATTTGTTGGCGAAGTCAGGGAGTTAATTTCTAGTAATGTTACAATATGGATTTAGCCGTTGCTAGCCTAGCCAAAGTTAGGAGAATAACAGCAAAAACTACCATTACCAAATATGTCGCAAAGCATTGTAGATAACTACAATGAGCAAAGAATTGTAGATAACTGCACAGAATGCACTATACACCTCTGTTATATTCACACATGAAGGAGCTTAGTTACTCTTTTTTTTTTTTATAAATCGTTTAATTCGTTACCCTGATATCACCGGAAAACATCACATCTTTAGAGCTAGCTAGCTAACTACGTAGAAGTTTCATAGAAGGATCGCAGTTTCAGTTGCTAGCTAGCTAGCTAGCAAAGCTAGTTCTCAGGCTTTAGTCATATCTTGTAGATTAGTCTGTCCTAAGCGTGGTAATCTTTATGCTCATGGTTTTCTAACATTAACTTATACCAATGTACTAGTTAGTGTCGACGACTAATCTCAATATTGGATCAAACCTGTTAGCTAGCTATTTAGCAAGTTAACTAGCAATCCGTTAGTAAGCTAGCTAGATAGCTAATGGTCAGTATTGGAGTTGAAAAAGGTGTTTACAC
>NW_024881032.1:0-3000 GCF_900700415.2 Clupea harengus
ACAAATGAATCTGCCATGTTTCTGATTGTCTTCCCTCCCCTTCTCCTCCCTCCCCTTCTGCTACAAGCCACGCATGTTTACAATGCAGCTAGACAACTGGTTGGACTAGTTAGACAAACTCTTCGTCTGACTTCCCGAAAGAGGCTTCACTTACGAGATGTGCAGAATGATTTCCTCCCTGACTCCCCCTAACTGGATGAGCTAGTAAACGTTAAGGTGTTTCATTCGCCTCTCTTAAGACACAAGAGCGAACAGAAGGCAGGACTGAACTCTTTGCTGCTCTGTGGGGATCAGATCCAAAGACAGAGAACCCTCAGGTCAGTCTCATCTCTTCTACGAATCTTGTATTGATGATATTGATCAGGAAGTTATAACACTACAATGTAAAGTCTTTTAGTATGGATCTGTGACCAAAACTATTCGTGAGATAATCTGAAGTGTATTAAAAAGCTTAATGTTCACACGACTTTGAACTCACCTAGTGCTTCACATCTTGACATGATCATCTCTTTTGATTTTGAACTACTGATCAGTACGAATACCAAAGTCCTATAACGTCTCTGCTAATATACCACTTGCCTACAGGTAGTGTTTACTCTTCTGTAAAATTCATATATGTTCATTTTTATAAATCATATATGTAGGTTCACCTGGAATATCCATTGTGTTTGACTCTAATCAGAAACTTGCGTTCGGTTTAATCCGTAACCTACGTAAAACTTCAGCCCACTGTAAAACTGTTACCTGATGCAACTTTAACCACGCCCCTTGAGTTTGGACAAAAGCCACGTCTTTACAGATGTGCTCTCTCTCTCTCTCTCTCTCTCTTCCTGCTGGCGTTGCCCGGCACACCTCTCTCTCTCTCTTCCTGCTGGCGTTGCCCACAGCACACCTCTCTCTCTCTCTTCCCGCTGGCACTGCCCACAGCACACCTCTCTCTCTCTCTTCCTGCTGGCGCTGCCCACAGCACACCTCTCTCTCTCTCTTCCTGCTGGCGTTGCCCACAGCACACCTCTCTCTCTCTCCCTCTCTCTCTTCCCGCTGGCACTGCCCACAGCACACCTCTCTCTCTCTCTCCCTCTCTCTCTTCCCGCTGGCATTGCCCACAGCACACCTCTCTCTCTCTCTACTACTGATCAGTACGAATGCCAAAGTCCTATAATGTCTCTGCTAATATACCACTTGCCTACCGGTAGTGTTTACTCCTCTGTAAAATTCATATATGTTCATTTTTATATATATTATGCCCTCCTTTATATAAAATACAGAAACAAATATTTATGTAAATAGACCTACCTTGCATGTGTAGGGTCATTTGCAAGTGATATTGCCATTGAAGTATGAAGTGTATATGCAAGCTCTTTACCATACATTTATGATGCAAGTACTATACATGACTGTGATTCCTACATGTTTATTACAGACTTTGTTCAGTTGGTCACATGGCAGACTCCACCATGAACTCGATTCAGGACACACTGAGAAAGACAATGGACAAACTCAGCATGGATGACTTCAAGGCTCTCAAGTTCCATTTGAAGGACATGGACAAGATTCCGTGGTTAAAGCTTGAGAAAGCGGACCGGGTCGCTACCATAGAATTAATAGTGGAAACGTTTACTAAGGAATGTTCTGGAGACACAGTGTTGAAAATCTTAAGGAAGATGAACCTGAACCAGACGGCCAAAGACTTGGAGAAGGATCTAACTGGAGAAAACACTGGACGGGAATCTTTCAGAACAGGTTGGAATCAGTGGTTCATTGTCGACTTTGAGGAAATGCACTAGATACGTACACGCACACACACACACACACACGCACACACACACACACACACACACACAAACACACACACACACACACACACACACACAAATCAGTAAGGTTAAAATCTGGCGTTTGTATTCTTCCTGAGCACACAGTGGACAACTCTAAGCATACAAGCATATCTTTTTGAATTATTACACAATTGAATTTGCAGAGATTTTATTTTATCCCGCAAAAAGTGCACATATATCTATTCCATGTGTGCTCAGCTTCCAATGTACACTGCCTCCCACAACGTCTTTCTCGCTCGCTTGCTGTCTCCTCTCTGTGTGAGCTCAGCTTGCCCTACACACGCTCCCTCAATTTTGCAAAAGGTTACATTGTGCCACAAATGCATCATGGGAGAAGTAGTTGTATTGATCAAATGCATCATGGGAGAAGTAGTTGTATTGATCAAATGCATCATGGGAGAAGTAGTTGTATTGATCAACCATTGACAGTATAATAGTGATGCCATAATATACCACACATTGTCATAATAAGACAGCAGAGATTTCATTCTTCCTCTCATTCTCTTCCCTTGCTCATCGTCCTTCTCTCACAAAGAGCAGACTAGCCTTTCATCCACCTTGTGTTTCTTTATCAGGGGAAAGTAGACGGAGCTGCAGCAGCAGTGACAGCACTGACCCTCTCTCCCATCACACAGGTAAGACACAGAGTGTACTGATGAGTGTGTTGGATAGCACAGTGAAGACCAAACACACATTTACACAACACACAAATGTCTGATCACATGGGGTGGCATGTCAGTGCTGCCATGATGGTATCTCTGTACTGAGAGGCATTTGAGCTCTAATCATTTTGTCAGAGGTGTGTTAGTGTGTTAGTGTTTGTGAAAGAAATTGTTACCTCAACTCCCGTGTTATGAGGAGATAGCCTAGTTCCCGATGTTCAGTTTATGTTGCACATAGGCCTACTTACAGTGTCTGAAGGCAGCTCATTTTTTGTCCAATCTTTTATTATTTTGATAGCCTCAATCCTACACAAAATGTTTTACCTTGATTATATCGTTCTTAGTTTGATCTTTGAAACACATTTTCTTTGTTTTATAATTAGTGACAAGTAAGGGACAATGAAACTGACAGTACTGTTAAACGCCTAATCATCATGGTGCGAAGTGATTAGACACGCCGTTACCGTGAAATGTATCACTGTAGCATAAGTTTAGAAACC
>NW_024881033.1:0-2998 GCF_900700415.2 Clupea harengus
TGGCAGGGGGAGGACGGAGGAAGAAAGTGATGAAGAGGAGGAGAGAGAGAGATTAGGGTGCAGAGGAAGAGAACGAGAAGGTGAAGGAAAGAGATGGATGGAGAAAAGTTGGGGTGAGGAGGGAGAGAGAGGAGTGGAAATTAAGAGAGGGATGAAGAGGATGAGACAGGGGAAGAAAGAGGTAGAAAGGAGATGGGAAAAAAAATCTAGAGTGAACGGGGGGGAAAAGAGAAATACAGAATAGGTCAATGGGGCACATGTTACCCTTTGAGGAGGGTCATTCCAAAATGATACCGTACAGATCTAGAATTTACTTTACCTGCCATTCATAACGGTCGCTAGTTCCTTTTTACATGATCAAATGGAACCTTCAGTTGACAACATTCTAAACCCAGACTTGTGATCGCACTTCTCAAAGGCTTAAGAGAAAAGAGCAGGATGTGAAATGTAAGAAAGGGATGCACTGAAGTATATCAAGTCTGCAGATCACACCAAGGTGTAGGTTTGATCACAGGTGATGATGAGACTGCCTGCCACGGCCATCTACACCAACAGAGCTGTAGTGGAGTGTGTGTAACAGCGAAGCCTTAAGGAAGCTCACCTGTGTCCCAGAATACTGGTGGACTTCTACCGCTGTATCGTTGAGAGCATACTCCCCAACTGCATCTCAGCGTGGCATGGCAACTGCTCCGCCTCAGACCGTAAAGCACTCCAGCGAGGGAGGGAAACTGCCCAACGGATCACCGGCACCCAGTCACCCCCCCTGCCTGCAGGACCAGAACATCAGCCCACCTAACCACGGACTTATCACCTCCTATCTCCTCCTCCCATCCTAACCACGGACTTTTCACCTCCTATCTCCTCCTCCCATCCTAACCACGGACTTTTCACCTCCTATCTCCTCCTCCCATCCTAACCACGGACTTTTCACCTCCTATCTCCTCCTCCCATCCTAACCACGGACTTTTCACCTCCTATCTCCTCCTCCCATCCTAACCACGGACTTTTCACCTCCTATCTCCTCCTCCCACCCTAACCACGGACTTTTCACCTCCTCCCATCCTAACCACGGACTTTTCACCTCCTATCTCCTCCTCCCACCCTAACCACGGACTTTTCACCTCCTCCCATCCTAACCACGGACTTTTCACCTCCTATCTCCTCCTCCCACCCTAACCACGGACTTTTCACCTCCTCCCATCCTAACCACGGACTTTTGACCTCTGTCTCCTCCTTCCATCCGGCAGCCTCAGCTCCTGCACCATCAGGCTCTGGAGGATCTTCCTCCCTGAGGCCGTTACTGCACTGTTTACAGTACTTTAATGACCATGTCATTTGCACTATTCACATTTTGCACATATTGAACCACCAACTGTTCAAATAATATTACTGCACATATAACCAATATGTTCTTAATACTCCACATACCTAACCAAACATACATCTGTTCTTTATACTCCACATACTTAGCCAAACATACAAATGTTCTTTATACTCCACATACTAAACCAAATGCACATTCATACTGTACATACAACCTTACATTTGCAATCTTTATTCTCTAACTCTGTCCACTTCTCCTTTGTACATACATGTACATATTTAAAATATTTACATATATAATATTTGTATATTGTTACTCTCCACTGTCCATACTGTAAAATACATTACTGGTGCCGGAGTACTTACTTTTCCTGCACTTATCTGTAAATAATAATATTAATAATATTAATAATAATAATAATAATATTAAATGGTTAGGTGCTTACTGCATTGCATTGACTTGGTATCCTTACTCTGCACAGTGACAGTGAAGTGTAATTGAATCTAATCTAATGTTAGAGACAAAGAAAACAAGGAAGGAGAAGGACAGTGTGTGAGAAATAGTAAGGGCAGACCTGGCCAAACTAATCCCTTCTCTCTGCCTTTGATTGTGTGTGTGTGAGTGTGTGTGTGTGTGTGTGTGTTTGAGTGTGTATGTGTGTGTGTGTGTGTGTGTGTGTGTGTGTGTGTGTGTGTGTGTGAATGTGAGTGTGTGCGAGTGAGTGTGTGTGTGTGTGTGTGTGTGTGTGTGTGTGTGTGTGTGTGTGTGTGTGTGTGTGCGTCAGTCTTTGGTGTGAGAGAAATTTTAAGAGCAGACCTGGACAAACTAATCCCATGTCTCTGCCTTTGATTGCGTGTGTGTTTCTTTGGTGTGGCTGTGTGTGTCTTTAGTGTGTCTACGTTTGTGAGTGTCTTTGGTGTGGTGTGTGTGTGTGTGTGTGTGTGTGTGTGTGATTTACCTCCTGCTGCCAATCTGAGCAAGCTGGCCCAATGATAGGACATGCACCTGATCCAGTCACAGGCGTGCAGGGCCTGCTAATGGGTCCGTTTCCTACTGCTGGGATTTCAGAACATACTGAAATAGGGAGGCACTGATGCCAGGCTGAGTACGAGTACGAGTACTTACATTTGTGTTCTTGCCGATACCGATACGTTCGAGTACTCAATAATCTGATCTAATCTGATAGGGCAGCAAAAACTGACAGAGCACCTCCTGGCCGCAGCCTTGAGTTTAACGTAAATGGGGGAAATGTTATGAGCACGAGTGTGAGCATATGAGCACAGTATTGGCCAGACGCACGATACTTGCATCAGTATCAGTTCATCCCTATACTGAAATATATACATGGGTGGAGGTGGGGAGAGAGAGAGAGAGAGAGAGAGAGAGAGGAGGACAGACATGAAAAGATGGATAGAGCAACAAGGGGAAGAGAGAGGGAGAGAGAGAGAGAATGCAATGCTTGTCTTGTCTTTCTTCATTTCTATGTTTTGTCTGCCATGTTCTGACGTCCCTCTCTCATTCACACAAACCTCATCATTCACTCCTCATATAAACGTAAACATATCAACGCATGCAAACATTCAGTCACGAACACGTTCTACTGAGCCTGGTTTATGTGTGTGCAGTGCCTTTGATAACTTAATCCTGTTTAATCTGTTATGGAGAGAGTGTCTT
>NW_024881034.1:0-2998 GCF_900700415.2 Clupea harengus
TAATCATATTGTTGTCTTTCTCACCCTGTTCCTCTCCATGGTCAGTCGTTTTGGGGCTACGTGACACCGCTTCTGCAGAATCTCCTGGAAGGGGGCGCCAGCGGCGGGCCAACGCCTCCCCAGCCGTTCGGCAAAGACCCCCCTGGGCTTCACCTGGTGGCTGGCTCACAACCTACGGCTCAGTTGGGCCAGTACAGCCCGACGGCTCGCTTCACACTGAGGTACGCCACGGCAACCTGTCTCTGTCAAACATACACCAACAGAAAGGGTTAAATCAACTAGCCTTACCAGCGGGTAGCCAATCGGTCTATGGTTACATTACATAGCTAAATCTAGGAGAAGACATTGAATGCCATGAGAAAAACATTTCAGTTTTGAGGACATACAGTAAATGCCAGAAAAAAGAAGAAAACTACCATAAACCAAAAACAATAATAAGTAAACAATCCTAAAAGACGATCATACCGGTCACAGTGGAAGCTATAGAAGGGATATTTTGTTTACTAAGTTATTTGTGCTCTTGATAAATACAGCTTCCAGAGATGTTGCGTGATTGAATTCCTCATTTGGGATGCCATATCATGTCGCAAATGAGAAACCTGCAATATTCATTTGGTAACGTGGGCGGTGCTGAGGAATTTGCAGAATGTCATGGATTTGTCATGGAGGTTGTTTTGTCTTTAACACTGTGTATGGTGGCGCCATTTGTGTTATTTGATTGAAATTATATTCTGAAATCGTTTAATGATACATGAAATCATCTGTTGATATCATATGCTAGGTGTGTGGAATGGTCTTCCCAGAAAACGTTCCAACTCGAGCCACAATCTGGAAGTTTTGTGTGTGAGCTAATTGAAGCCAACCTGTTGGTCATAAGGTTATACGGCTCATCCTATGGATCACACTAATTGCTTTTTCTTCTATCACGGTTATGGGCATAGTGTGTAACTGTTTAATCTTATGGTGTACTGATTATTTATGGACCATGTTAGCAGTCTTTGAATGTCTTTTCTCATTAGTGTATTAATGGAGTGATGGTAGAAAGGAGGAGAGAGGGCCCTGTAACATTACATTTACATTTAGTCATTTAGCAGACGCTTTTATCCAAAGCGACATACAAGGAGAGAATAATCAAGCTACGAGCAATAGCGACAGCGTAACAATAAATACTATTTTACTATTTTAATTTCTATTTTTACAGAAATAGAAAAAATTGCAGGAATGTAACTGCTCTAAGTGCAAGTTGTATGGCTGTATATGAGATATATTTTAGGCATGCTTGTGCAGTCGTGTGTTTAAGTGGTGTGTGTGTGTTTTGTAGGGGAGTGTTCAGGAGGAACAGATCCGAATGCATGTGCATTGCTTGCCTGAGTCTGACTATGCTGTGGGAGCCAAACACCCAGCGCGGTGACTACCCTCTGGGAGTACTACAGCAAGAACCTGGTGAGGGTCCAAGACACATCTGAAATCAGGCCTTGGAGATGATTGCATCTTATACAAACATGCTTAGAATTAGAAGTTGAAATGCATCTTTTTATCTTAATTGTTTCCTACACATACATGTGTACTCCATGCGTCCTTCTTGTACCCACTGATGTTAGTTGACCTTACCCATAATGGACCAGTATTGTCATACAAAGCCTGGTGTGGCTATTCAGCCATGTTTGTGTTAACTTTTGGTGTTTGTGCGATGTGAATGTGAATTTAATCTGTCAGACCTTGTGAAATGTTCCTCAGTTGGAGCTTTTCGTTGCCCTGTCAGACACTGGACGAGTCTCTTAATTATTCTCCTCTGGCTCTTCTCTTTCCACCTGCACCACCTCTCATCCACCCTGCCTCCCCCCCCCCCCCCAGAACGCACCCTTCGCCGTGCCCTGGTTGGGTGTGAGCGGGCTGGGCAGCGTGAGCCGCAGCCCGCTCCTCTCTGCTGGAGATGGCCCAGGCCTGCTGCTTGCCGACGCCGTTGGGTTCCGCCGAACACACGCAGCTCTACCGCGCCTGCAGCTCCTTCTCCATCTTCCTGCGCGTGCTCGCCCTGCACCTCAGCCAGGAGAACGCAGGTGGAGCCCCCTGGAGGCAGATCAAGGGCAGGTCAGGAACCTCTGGATTTTCACTCACTACTGCCACACCTGCCATTGAAGTGCTTACAGTAAAGCGACACTATGCAACAATTTGCAGCAACAAGCATTTGCGTTTGGTATCATCTTCAAATTAATTTAGATGGAATATGGGCCTGTAAAGGACAGATAAACACACCTGTCCTTCCCACTAGCTGACATCGGATCATATTGTCTTACACTGTCATCAACTGCTCTGTATTGCCTTACATCAGTGCCATTTCCATTCTCTTATCTGCCATTGTAATATTATAACACCCGTCGCTCTATACAGTGTGTTTTTACTCTATCTCCTTTCTTTATTTTTTTTCCCAGTCTTCCTCTTTTTTTTCTTCTGCCGAGCGTGTGTACAGTATTTACACAAATGTTACTTTGCCTTAACATTGGCGGCCTTCTGTTGGCATGGTTCTGGCATGGCTTCCCATACACCTCCATGGGATTGTGTGTTGCCGCTCTCTCACACTGACAGCCTTTGATAGTCACACATAGCTTCACGCTGCTCAGCGCTGTGCTTGTGCCAGGAACACGCTGTCTACAGGCAGGGCAGATGCTCTTCAGGTGCTCTTCGCTCAACAGGTGACTTTTTAAATGGCCACCAGGCTCACAGTAGGGGGCGAGGCTCGGTGTCAAGGTGCCATGGCGTACTTAAGCAAACACACACACACACCCCCTGCATACACTCGCTCACACACGCTATTCATACACTCAGCTCACAGCTAAGATCTGGACGGGTCCCCTATGTGTGTGTGTATAAAGGGCAGGTGTTGTGCGTTCTTCTTCAGTAGCTGAGACCCCCTCACCCTCAGGACACCAGCCCCCCCGTCTTTCTCACACACACACACACACACACACACACACACACAGAGAGAGAGAGCTAAATA
>NW_024881035.1:0-2984 GCF_900700415.2 Clupea harengus
TGCCCTAACTCTGCACTCTTCCCCACCCGCTCTCCTCTCATCCTCAGATGACCTGGAGAAGAGGAAGCGTCTGAGGCAGAAGAAAAGTGAGGGATGAGAAGCGGAGGGAGAGGCGGCATCGAGATGGAGGAGAACAGGAAGCAGGGCAAATGTAAGTGCCATGGAGCTTCACCCTTTGTGCTCTCTGTACACTCCTAACCGCTCGTGCTTTAGTGAGCCAGTTTTCTGATAGCCAGTCCTGACCGTATTTATGGTCTGCGTGGTTCCTCTGTTTTTATGGGTTAGTGTTAGTCTGTTTTCTGATGTCTCTTGTTCCTCTGGGTTCTACTGTCTATCTATATGGTTCCCCTATATGTTCTGATGGTGGTTAATCAGGGGCGGAGATCCCATTTCATTGTAGGGGGGGACAATACATGGTCAAATTTCAGAGTGTAATTCCGGGGGGGGGGGACATGAAAAAATTGCTTTCACGAGAGCTAGCATAAACTGCTAAGTACCGAATTCTCTTATCACATTTACAAACAGAAATTCGAAGTCATTTTAGAATTATCTAAACAGCATTAAATGTTCTAACAGGAAATATCTATTCACAGACAAATAATGTCCAAAGTTCAAGAGAACTTGATGTTTAAAATAAGTTATAAAACAGCTCGACAGGGAATCGAACTAGCAACCTTTTGATTACAATACGACTTCTCTACCTCCTGCGCCACTGTCACTCCATAGTACAACACTAGCATAGTTCATGGACGGCAGAAAAAGATGACATTAATTTAACTTAAGATAATTTAACAAATCTGGAGAGGCACTGAGATGTAGCCCTACGTTTATTAACTAGCATGAACCTGCCCTGACAGGACAGTGTCCTAGACTGTCTGACTAGCTATCTTAACTGTGTTAATTACCGGCATGCGTGTGTTATCGGCAAACGTTCACGTTGTCATGCCAATCCATTAATAAACTTATGTATACTTGTGCATATCGGATTGGAACTTCGTAAATGGAGTTTAGAAAAAAAACTTCTTCTTTGCATGTTCTTACTGCGTTCGAGAATGAGGTAGATCTCTTTACATATCGTGTATCATAGCGGCAGCGACAGGGGAGAGAGAGGAGAAACAGTCTGACAATCTGACCCGTGTGCTACTGGGCTGATTAACTGAAACACGGAGCTGCCTGTAGCCCTGCCCGTTGGAAACAGCATGTGAACCAAACCACTTTGAGGAATAGGGGGAACGATTTTTCAACACTTAAAAAACACATTTTGTACGTCTATAATTAGCACCGCTTGTGTCGTCGTATTTTTATTTAAAAAAAAAAATCAAAAATCTATTTTTTTTTTTTTTTTTCAATGATTGTTGGGGGGGGACACGTCCCCCCCGGGATCTCCGCCTATGTGGTTAATATTCCTCTGTTTTCTAATTGTGCCTATTCCTCTGTGTTTGTTTTTAGATCCAGAGGTGCACATTGGCCTGGAGAACCTTCAGCAATTCCCTGCATTTGGTTCTCCCCCCAACAGCGATAGCTGCCCTCCTGCCCACCCTGAGTTCCTTTTGGTGCCCTCCTCACCTCTCAGCAGCAGCCCTGCCTCAGGTAGCACACACACACCCACACACACACAGTACACCCACAGTACACCCACTAAAATACAGTTGTAAAGTGCACACAATACCCCATACAAAAACAATATTACTGAAGTATTAAAATACGCATGTATACTGACATACTTGGTGATACAACTTTGTCATTATGAGCATAAGTCATTTTATTCCTTCTTGTCCCCTCCTCCCCGTCCCTCGTGTGCAGATGGATTGATGTTCCCCAGTCTGGGTGGACACAGTCCTGTGTTGAGCGTGGGCAGTATGGAGGAGGACTCCCACTGCATGTCCTTCGCCAAGGTACACACACACACACACACACACACACACACACACGAACACAGAGGTCAATTTTTCCCTACACAAAATATACTTTTACAGATTTGATACACATATACTAACATGCATGTAGTGATATTCTGACACCCTAGAATGCCATTAAAGCTTGTCCGTAACATTGATTCATGACATTACTTAATGCCACAGTAGTCGTCTATGAAAATTCATGACTGGCTTTTCTTCTGCTGCCATACAGATGCTCCGAGACGGCAGAGCCAGGGCTGATGCTGGGCCTAAGATTACCCCAATGAAAGGTGAGATTCACACACCCCCACTCTACTCTCCTCATTTCTATGCGTGTTAGGATGGTGTTACACCTAAAATAATTCAACTTACGTTTGGAGGTCAGTCCCTCAGTGTTGATGACAGGCTGCATCGCTACAATTTGGAAATGATTGTAGAAATTCCTACAACTGATCTTGAGGACTGATGGATTTATCTAACTCCTTGCCTGTTTTTTCCTACTACTGTCTTTTCCTTTCATCCCTCTCCTCCTCTCCTCTCCCCACCTATCCTCTCCTCTCCTCTTCTTTCTCTCCTATCCTCTCCCCTCGACTCCTCTCCCCTCCTCTCCTCCCCCCTCCTCTCCTCTCCTCTCCTCTCCTCTCCTCCCTCTGTCTGTGTTGGTCTGTTAGCAGACATGCTGCTGGCTCCCCCAGTGGCAGACAGTGATGGGGAGAGTGACGGCTCAGACCGGGTTCCTGTGCCCAGCTTCCAGAACTCCTTCAGCCAGGCCTTTGAGAAGGCCCTGATGCAGCTGGACCACGGGCCTCCAGCCACCCCTCAGCCTGCTCCCATGCCAGGTGTGTCTGTGTGTGTGTGTGTGTGTGTGTGTGTTTGTGCGCACGTATCTGTGTGTGAGTGTATGCGTGCGTCTCACATTAAATGTGCGTTATTTTTTGTGTACCACAATCCCACTGACTTTTCTCCTTTGAGTTTACAGTTTGTGTAATTTAGTTTAACCCTGAGCTTTTTTGATGTGGTGCACCTATGGCCAGTTTTAGATGTTAGTCTCACACCTTCACTAACTGACTAACTCTGTGTCCCTGT
>NW_024881038.1:0-2927 GCF_900700415.2 Clupea harengus
CAACTACAGCAGAAACTTGTTTTTTTTCTTAGCAGGCTGCTTGGTGGAACTGTTCTGCTCTGGGGACCACATCACTTTTGTCCCACTCTCATGTGCACTCATCATGACCCAGCATTTAGCTCCCCCCGCTGGCCTGTGTCCGCAGAAGAGTTTTATTATCACCGATAAAATACAATGAGAGCATACACTGGGGACTCAGGCTCAGTTCTTCAGCACTTCAGTTCCCTCCCTTTAAGCAGTTTGGGTTCTGGCTCTGGCTTTGTGATGGCATTATCTCAGGACTCCGTCCCCCGCTCCCCCTGCTACTCCCACCCCGCCGACACCCATCCCCTTCTCTCTTCCAAATTCATGGACGTTTCTGGAAGTTTCCATGAGCGGTGGAGTCAGTTATGATCCCAGGTGTCAGCCAGCCAGCCAGCCAGCCAGCCAGCCTTGCCGAGCACTCTGGCTCTGAGATGATTGCCGTGGGCCGGTAGCTGCCAGGAGCTGCCTCCTCTGCGGCAGCTTCAGGGCGGCCCTCCCCCCCGCCTTGCCATAACCTCACCGCAATAACACATCCCCCATCTCTCAATCGCACCGAGCCCATCAATAGCCATCACTGCCCACACAGCCAAAGGGGAAAAAAGCACTTCCCTATGGCCGACAGGAGAAGCCTTCCTCCCCTCCCACCATCGGTGATAGAGATTCAATGCGCGGTGAAGTACAGCCGTGCAGGGAGGGGAGAGGAGGGCCGAGGCATGGCCGGTCACTCTCAGGGATTAAGGGTCTTCAAGGCCCAGGTCGTCATTCGAGCGTACAAGCGTGTAGACATGATTCCACCTGGAGATCTAACGCTCTGTCTGCCATCAAAACAGGAGGACTTTTGTGGAAGGGTCTCTCCAAGAACGGGTTGTAAAACAGGATAGTGGTTTATTTTTCTGACTGGATCACATTTATGGAGGCAACGCGGAGGAAGAAATGTAGAGTTCATTTAAACACCATTATTATGCTCTTGCAATGTAGCAGACATCACATTTCCTCAACCTACTTGTGTTGTGGGAAGCATGGGTCAATAGATTTTTTGGAAAGATTGTGGTAGGCGTGCTCTATATTGAAATGCCTTTTTTCAAATGTTGATTGTGAGATGTGTGTCAAGGGAGAACAATTCAGTTAAGAAAAAGGGCAACAAATGTTAGTCATTAACAAATAACTAATTAGTGTCTGTATTATTGCCCAATAAGGTCTGCATTAAGCACCATTTATTATTTATTAGGGCTGTATTCACCAATTTCACCAAAAAAACCACCAACAGCTTGCCAACACACTAACTGGTGTCTAGCTGTCATGCTGTGAAAGCTTTTCTTCCATTTTTGCAGGGTATTCCAGCCCGGTACACAGAACTACCTGGATGGCTAGTGGGAAAGACACAGGTGTTTATCTGTCCTTCACATGACCAAATGTTATCAAAATGAATTTGAGGATGGTACCAAAACTAGTTGCCTATACTGTAAAACCATACCTCAAAAAGTGTCAAATTGTATAAATCTTATAGTGGCAGAACAGTTGACAAGAATAAATGAAATATTTAGTGAGGATAAGACATTTGTGAATACAATCAATGATGCTTAATGCAGACTTTGTTAGGCACTAACATGAGTATGTTCCCTAAACTAAAGTGACACCAGAAAAAGAGAGAACAAACTCTCCACACCAAGGCACTCCTTAGTGATAGTGATAGTTATCTTCATTACATTCACATATCCTTTATCATATATCACATTTCTTTATTATATTCACATATCCTTTATCATATATCACATATCTGTATTATATTCACACATCCTAACTGGACTGTTAAACATGCATACATGTAGCTACTCATGCCTTCTTCAGTCTCTATGACAAACAGTATGGCACATTATGTTACAGAAATTAACTGATTACCTGGTTGTTATATATAAATGAACACATTACCAATCTGCTTTTCATTCAGTCCTTTCCCAACCTCTGTATTGTTCTTGTTGTTTTGATTTCTTGTTCTTTGTATTCAAAGACTCCTTTGGCAATACAAGTGTACTAATTGTCATGCCGATAAAGCACTTATGAATTTGAAATGCCACAAAAATCTTAATGATTAAATGTAATTGCGTTCTCTGATATTCCATAATGAAATTTCACAGAGATGTTGTCTCACCACTACACTCCTGGAACAGTCTGTCTATTTAAACTCTCAACACTGACTCTCTCTCTATCCCTCTCTCACTCTCTCTCTATCTATCACTCTTGTTGGCAGCCCATGTTTTCAATGACGCCGAGCATGGCCACCAACGCCTCAGCTGCATTTAACCCGTACCTAGGCCCTGTGTCGCCTGGCCTCATGCAGACGGAGATCATGCCCAACGGACCCGTCCTGGTGACCAGCAATTCCAACGTCCCCGTGCCAGCTGCCGCTGCCGCCGCTGCTGCCCAGAAACTCATGAGGACAGACCGACTAGAGGTAAACGCCATCCCACAATCCCCTGTGCTTGATTTCAGTCAACCATAGAATACAATAGCGGTCAATCAGACACTCTTCTTTCTTTATGTCTGTTATTATGTTTTGGGCAAAGGGAAATAAACTAATAGACAATATCAGCATCTGTAGTTTGTGGGCGCTTCAGCCAAAACTACTCCTCGCTTTTTCAGCAGCCTCAGACAACTCCTTTGAAAATCCTATAAGTGACCGTCCTCGAAAACCCAAATGCAACAGAAGCATTGTGGTTGATTTAGCTACAAAGCCTCTAACACCTATCTCCACTGGTCTTGTCTGTGCTTGCCAACCTCGTTCCCTCGCTTAAACTACCATTTATACATACTTTAGATTTCTTTCAAAGGCTTCCTCAATCTCATCGTCAAAGGGAATCGTGAACTTAATAAAGTGAACTATGTACTCACACTCAGAATACAAC
>NW_024881041.1:0-2860 GCF_900700415.2 Clupea harengus
AGCACCTCTTGTATATTCAGGACAGGCAATGTGTATTAACTCAGACTCCAATGTGCTTCATGATGAATTAAGGGATTCGATTTTGAGTTGAACCACCACAGACACCCCTGGTTGGCGTTGTAGTGTGGTAAGGGGAAACGGAGGATTTCAGATACGCTGACGTTTAGTTGACACGTCAAGTCATACTTCAGTGCTTTACCCATTGGTTTGTTAGTCCCCTTTCCCTGGCTGAATCCTCCTTGATAAATTCTGCTTGTACCCAACATCCTTCTGACGTCACGTGACAATACCTCCTTTAATCTGAGAAGAAAAATTAATAATTCTACTCACTCTGTAGAATTTTATTCAATTTAGCATAATTCAAATGTAATTCACAATTTCTCAATTGATGAACATTGTCATATATCACTTTCAATAAGTTATTACATTTACTTTACTAATATTGAACTGTACGTGCCACATACTGTTTGCATATAGTGCATTCCTTGAGGCACTTAATTTGCTAGTCAAGAGGATATAAAAACTTGTGTTTGGCCAGGCCATAACTTCATTCTATACATTTTTGTTTATGCAAAATAAAAACCTATTCTAATTATCAAAACATGTTTTGAAGTATTTTTTTTTTTTACATCAGTCTATAAGCATTCCAAAGTAACATTCATTGTTGTGTGCTGATCTCTTAGGGACACGGAGCAGAAGCTGTTCTCCACCTCCCAACAGTGAGTACATTTCTTTTTAATTCATGTTCATCTTGACATTCATGATATAACCTGCTGACTCATGGAAGGTATCAGACCAAATACCTTTTGTGCACATCATACTTTATGGCAAACCCATATCACCATGGACAACATGAATATTCATTGGCAAGGAATGATCATAGTATAGCACATTTTACTTTTCATGCCACAAAAGTAAATAGGTTGTCCTCTATTAAATTGTCAGACTTACTTTTGTCTGTGAAATTAGTTCATTTTTTCCTTGCCTTCAGCTTTTTGAACACAAAATAAAAAGTGCATTTTAGTGCATGACATGAATCATTCATTAATTTTGGTTCTGTGCATGAAAGAATGTACTCTCTTCATAATTTTGTGGACGCAATGCTGACTTGTTTGTGTTTCTTGTGGACAAAAGGCATTACAGTGTTTCATGGTTTCATGATGAATGAATGCCTGCCATGCTGCCCCATATCAAAATACATTACAAATACATAGATTATATTCAATCATTCCCAGGCGTAGACACTTGGGATCAAGCATCATGTACACATGAAGATGATGTCAATACAATACAGTTTTGTATCTGCAAGATCCTAAGTAGTTCTAGACCCGAACATGTTCCATTGCCTTTATCGCATTCCAAATGTAATTAGACTATACCAGGGGTTCCCAACCTTTTCTACTCCAAGGCCCACCTTTTTGTACGTGTAACAGGTCGGGCCCAACAGACACCCCGGTTTTTTTAGCTAATCTATATTCCATTCTTATTAATAAGCGATTGTTATGTGTCACAAAGAACATCATCACCACCTGCTACAGGTCGGAGCCTAGAAATGAATACAAGAAAATCTTCTTCTAGATATTGCAATCAAAATTGTATTGTGCACCAGAAAACAACATAAACCCGCACAGAGCATTTTCAGTCAAAAAGGATTTATTATCCAAAAGAGTTTTGAAACAAAGGAACTTAATTGCAGTAGGCCTAGGCCTATTTGTGCACAGCGAACAAACAAGGAAATAAAACCAGAATAGACCCAGAAGATAGCATGCACTCAAAACAAGTGATGAAACATGCAAACAAGACCACTCAGCTAGGCCTAATTAAAATAGGTGTTGCTTCAGACGTGCAAACAAATAGGTTCAAATAAGGTTCAATATAATGATTCAAATAATTGAAACTAATGATTTAAACTCAAATTACCCGGGGGCCGATGAGTGTCCAGTCTGGTCATTGGGGGGCCAGATTTTCCGGTAAACGTTGGGGTGGCCCATCAATGGAACTTTTTTTTTTTTTTTTTAAATCAATGGAACTTTGCGGGCTGGATAAAATTGCTTGCAGGGCCGGAATTGGCCCGCGGGCCTGAGTTTGAGACTCCTGCTGTAACCCAATACCCTCTTGTGTTGATTACTTATGTGGAGGAGGTCATGTAGATATAGATCCTGTCTTTTTCTACAATTACTGCTCATTTCACACCATTCAAGAGTTTTTATTATTTCCTCCACAGTGTCTCCTCTAAGGGTCGTGCTGCTGGGTAAAACTGGTTCTGGAAAGAGTGCCTCAGGAAACACCATCCTGGGGAGGGAAGCTTTTAAAGAGGACTTCTCATCTGAATCTGTGACTGAAACCTGCATTAATCAACAAACTTTAGTGGCTGGTAGACAAATTACAGTGATTGATACACCAGGATTTCATTTTGGTACAGAAGAGCTGAATGATGAGATGGAGAAGTGTGTTGGGATGTCTCTCCCTGGGCCTCATGCCTTCCTGCTGGTGATCAGATTAGATGTGAGGTTCACAGAGGAGGAGAAGAATGCTGTGAAGTGGATCCAGGATAACTTTGGTGAGGGGGCGCTGAAGTACACTATAGTGCTCCTCACTCATGGGGATGTGCTGGAGGGGAAACCAGTGGAGGATTTTCTGTGCAAAAGTCCTGAACTCTCATCTGTTATTGAAGATTGTGGGGGTAGATATCAAGTCTTCAACAATAAGAGTGAAGACAGCACTCAGGTCAGAGAGCTAAAGGAGACAATTGAGGCCATGGTGAAGGAGAATGGGGGAGCAAACTACACCAATGAGATGTACAAGAAGGTGCAGAGAAAAATAAGAGAAAAGGAGGAGAGGGAAAGAGAAGAGGAAAGAA
>NW_024881043.1:0-2834 GCF_900700415.2 Clupea harengus
AGTAAATGTTGTCATACGGAACTGTGGTATTAAAAACACTATACAGACAGTTCTGCTCCTTTGCGTTGATCTGTGGCACTCTGACGGCACACAGCACAGAGGTGTCAGTGTAGTACTCCAGATGTAATCTACCATAAATAAAATATAATTTCACTAACTTCAGATGATTTTTTTAAAAGGTATAGATTTGACAGTGCACCTTCAATTCACTATGTGGATTATACATGCTCTCTTCCTGCTAAATCAATCCTCATAAATTCCCTGAAATGTAGTACATCAAGGAGAATAAGCAATGTGCTGCACTTTGAAAAATCTCCTATTTTTTTGTGCTAAACTCTCACTTTTTTCTTCCTGTAAATGGATGCACCCTTTGATGCATTTAAAGCCCATTATGCAAGAATTGGTAATTTGAGCTACTGATCTCCCCCCTAAAGATGCAGAGGGTAGTTCACTTTTTACCTTACAATACATATCACGTTTTTGAGATCCTCTCATGGACTGCGGTACACGTGTATTTGTTGAAAAACTGAAGGATATGGAACTGGAAACCAAAGAAGCATGTCGACTGACAAGGTAGAGTAAGATTACAAGATTTTACACAAATGTGCCTCTGTATAGTTTTATTTATTCTGACGTCGGAGATGAACGCTAACATAACCACAAAAAAAAAGAAAGTTTTTCAGCCTATATACATTTTTCTAGTAGTATGTGAGGTTGAATAAAAACTTGTTGGCCACATGATAAAGGCACGTGTTAAGACAGTTAAGGTATTACTTACTAGTTCGACAGAAAGAAGGCCAGCTTGGCATCTGACTTACATCCTTGTCTCTATTAGCTCTCGCCAACGAGTAAAAGCCAGTCCAAGACTCTTGTTTGCTCGGTTGCTCTCTCTTTTTCTCTTCCTCGCTTCCTCCGACAACGTCTTCCTCGGTTTCTTCATCGCCTCTGCCATGATGTCCATACAGAGGATACTGCGCTAGCTTCCTTTCTTAGCTAGAAGAATGGTCTATTTGTTGTTGAGGTTGTGAGGTGGTGCTGTCATGGCAAAAAGTGACCGGGTGCCAAAAAGAGCCCGGGTGATGTAATATTGGCTTTCGAACGACTCTTGAGTGACAGTTGCTATACCAACGCTTAGCATTACGTAACCTGGACACTACGTAACCCGGGCACTTTTTAGTCAGTCTCAAGAGTCGTTCGAAAGCCATCAGCTACTTGTTAGTCACTTAATATTGTGCCTAAAACTATTAAGTATTCCGTTTTAGCTACACCTGCCGGTATCCTGTACATCAACATTTGCAGTCAATACTACTTTTTGAATCGGTATATATTGTGGCTAAACACATTTTTACCCGGTAAATAAAGTGTTCCATTTTAGCCGTTTACATCATCATTTGCATTTCAATTGAAATTGTTTAGAGTAGAAATTCGTTTTTATAAAAGGAGAAAATATACTGATATACGGTGCTTGTTTATCTACCGTTTTAGCAAGCCAGCCAGTTAATTTGCTAACATCTTAAATAATATACGGTGCTTGTTCATCTACCTTTTTAGCAGGCCAGCCAGTTAATTTGCTCACATCTTAAATAATATACGGTACGGTGCTTGTTCATATACCTTTTAAGCAAGCTAGCCAGTTAATTTAATAACATCTTAAATAATATATGGTGCTTGTTCATCTACCTTTTAAGCAAGCCAGCAAGTTAATTTGCTAACATCTAAATACTATACGGTGCTTGTTCATCTACCTTTTTAGCAAGCCAGCCGTTCATTTGCTAACATCTTAAATAATATACGGTGCTTGTTCATCTACCTTTTTAGCAAGCCAGCCAGTTATTTGCTAACATCTTAAATAATTTAAGATCTACCATTATTTGTTGATATAGGCCTATTTAGAAAACTTGGGAGAGTTCATACTAGCTTGCTAGCTATACACTAAGCAAAATAATGTGCCCCAGCTAACGGAGCAATTGCTAATCGCTAACGAGATGCTAGCGGCGAAACCGGTTGAAATTACTTACTTTGACACTATAACAAACTTGTGAGTCAACAACTTTCCTAACACAGTCAAACATCAAGCACATGGTTTATTGCAGGTAAAATACAGGCAAGCTGGTCTCAGGTAGCGAAGTATAATGCGAGATGCTCTGGGGTAAATCGCGTTATTGAGGTAGTCTGACTTCCAAAAAGAGCCCGGGTGACGTAATGCTAACGTTGGTATAGCAACTATCACTCAAGAGTCGTTCGAAAGCCAATATTACATCACCCGGGCTCTTTTTGGCACCCGGTCACTTTTTACCATGACAGTGCCATAAAGCATTACGTAGTTCTCGTGAGAGGTGTCGTACCCTGTCCACCAAAGTTACATAGTGCAATACCAGGCCTACCAGGGGTGCTATGGCAGTGGCACAGACGCCATTCTCCGTATTACAAGTTAGTGTATCACCAAAATGATTTTGAAGCTGTTATTTGAAGGTAAAATGTTTACATAATGTTGCTTTAACAGCAGATGTGAAAATAGGAAAAAGAGAGCAAATGGTGGTTGGTTGGTTTTTTATCAGACTTTTTCAGGCTAGCATTACATACCTTTCAAAACAAGATCTTGACCCCTATTTTGAAGACGAAAACGGCTAATGGTTGTTGTGTGACGTGGTGCCATAAAGCATTACATAGTTCTCACGAGAGGTGTCGCGCCCTGACCGCAAAAGTTAGCGGGCGTGTTGTGGCAGAGTCACTGTACTACCAAAATGATTTTGAAGCTGTTATTTTAAGGTAAAATTCAAGATTTATCAATGCAGAAAACAGCACATTTACTCTTGAAAGGAAAAAAAGTACAG
>NW_024881044.1:0-2809 GCF_900700415.2 Clupea harengus
CTCAGAGTGCTCAGATGGACGACTAAACCTCTCATCCCACGCCCACGGCAGAGACCAAGAGAGCACATTGCTTCTACTGCACACCCACTCTCTGCTTTCTTTCTCTCTCAGACACACACACATACTCAAACACACATGGACAGACACACACACACACACGCATACTCATACACACATGGACAGACACACACGCACACACACAAAGACACACATTTTTACATATATTCACACACATTTTTACAAAAACACACTCACCTACGTGCACAAGCTCACACAGCACAGGACAGATTCTTGCCATGTCTGCAGAGACTTGCCACACCATCTTACTTTGCCTGTCCTCTCCATTCCAGCATGCGACTTCACTTTCCACTCTATAGATGGTCCATTTTCCTGCATGCCAGTCATCGCTGAGACACTAACCAGGGATTGGCTGTTCTTTTCTTTTTTCACTGCCTTCCTTCCTCTTTTCTTCAGCATCTATGTTACACCTGAGGCGGTTGCCTGAATTGGAGACGGTTGATGTTTTTATGTATTGCCAAATTTATGTGTCTTATGCAGGCTAAAAACAACAAAAAAGGAAGAAAAATGTAAAGGCCAAAATGATTTGGATAGCTTGTGGTGGTGCTCTGTAGTGCTGTGTCTCGGATATATACATCTGTTGTAATGGTAAGTTAATTGTTTGATGTAAAATGCTTTTTTTTTTATTAATAATCACAGTAGTACTTCCTGCACCTGCAGGGTATTCTGGTGCCAAGGTCCTGAAGATCACAAAAAGAATGAATCACTCCATGTCCTAACTATGTTGGGAATGTACAGTCATAGTTTTTAAAATACTCACAACTACAAAAGATAGTTCTAGGTTTGGGGTCCAGCTCAATAGCATGCGAGTTGTGTTTTGATACACTTGCACGGCCCTCTTCACTACACATGTCTGTGGAGGGCGGGTGTCTTTTAGTGTGATTTTGTATATGAAAGATGACGTCGATAGCCAACTGATTATGCCTAAATATAGCAAGTTCCGTATAACATTTTCTATTTGTCTCATTTTTATTTTTAGTGTTTTCAGTGGTATATCATATTTTTGTATTTGTTCATTAAAGTAAATGAATGTGTTTTTTTGTTTGTTTTTTACTTTGTATTATCTTTTCCTCCTATTAAAGTATTCATGGGACTGAAAAATATGCCTCATTTTTTTATCACATTTTGCAAAAGGAAAAACATACAGGATGTTCACAAAATAATTGAATAAAAAGAAGTTTTTAAAGCTCTTGGATTACAGCTGTCAAAAAAAGTTGTAGAATCTGTGACATCATTGTATACAGCCACCTTATACTTAAAATGAACGTCTGTGCATATACATTCACATAATGTTCTGCAATATTGAATCATTTTATATGGAGTGCTGACAGTCTTTGCACTTTAGAAGTACTTTAGTTTGTCACAGCGGAAGGATCAGCTTCTCACAGTATACCGGGATGATGCTCGGCTTCAGCTGCTGATAATCCTCAAGTATTCAGTGCACAAAAATACTCCTGTGAGTCATATGGCAAGACGGTTGTCGGGTTTTGATAAGAAAACGGTGAGGAAAAATACAACATTGTGCAACACTGATCTCAGAGAAATACCCACATGTCTACTACTGGTCCTGTGTTGCTGTAAAGTCATCACGTCATGATAGTGGTACATACAAAGGCGTCTTGCTTTGTGTCGTCTTGCACCGCGGGCTGTTCAAACGGTCCATCAGCGTCCACAAAGGAGTGAAATGAGAAGAGAGGGGTGTGTGCAATCCATCCTCAGCATCTGTGACATTCCCCTCACCCTACCCCTGGCCTCACCCACCTCTTCTTCCTCCTCCTGTTGCCGCTCCACTTGCACAGCAGCAGCTCCTTGAAGGTGACGCGGAAGTGTTGGTTGCAGAGGGCGTAGCAGATGGGGTTGACCGTGCTGTTCACGTAGCACAGCCAGTATCCCAGCTGCCACAGCTGCTCGGGCACGCAGCTCTCGCAGAAGGTGGACACCAGCACCATGATGTTGTACGGCGTCCACGTGACGATGAACGCCAGCAGGATGGCGCTGAGGGTGCGCGCCGCCTTCCGCTCCCGGATCAGCGAGGAGCCGCCGCGCAGCTTCTGTAAGGTTTTCGACGCGCTGCACGTCGTCGCCGCCGCCAGGAGGGAGATCGAGTAGGGGCGGACGGACGATTGGTTGCCGTGCCCGCGGACGGTGGGAGGATGTTCAGGTGTTGTGAGACCCTCCCTCCCATCACCCACCTGGACCAGGGGCATCTGCACGCTTCTATTGAAGTCCTCATCATTGCGGTCACCACTGATGCTGTCCAGGCTGCTGTTGCTGTCATGGGTGCAGCTGCTCTGCTTTTGGGAGGTGGAGGACCCCGCGTCCCTCACTTGCCCGCTCCTCTCGCCCTTGAGACAGTGTAGGAATGTGATCCAGCAGCCGGTCACCTCTCCTCTGCTTAACCCACCTGCCTCTGCCTGGGTGGGGCTCTGGGCGTGGGCCTCTCCAGAACTGCTGGCAGTGCTACTGCTGGACTGGGAGAACTGCTGCACCGAGGCCTGTGGCAGAAGACACGCAGGGGAATCATTTTAGAGGAGCACCATGCAGCAAGGGCATAGCTACTGGCCCTGACAGATGGGGTCACAAAAATTGTAAAATAAGTTTTGTTGTATTTGTCAACTGTAAGGTGTTACAAATGTTATAAGTGTCTATAAGCCAGGTCCCAGGTCTTACAAAATTGCGTTTATATTGCGGAAAATTCAATACAGAATAAGCTTTATTATTTCCAAATCTG
>NW_024881045.1:0-2786 GCF_900700415.2 Clupea harengus
CACTGTACCTTTATATGTTAGAGCTCCCCCTACAGTTGAACTGCAGTTTTGAATCTTTTTTGTACTCATTGGAAGAGGAACGTTTAGAAATTTCTATAACATAACAAAGCGGTAATTATTTAGTGCTCTCATTGCATCCGACTGCATTCGACTCAGCCTATCTTACTATCCAGGCAGTTTTCATCTAATAGTTCTGATTTTTTTTCACCGCTTTCTTTTAATCTTGAAGAAGATGAAACATATGCAAGGTCTGGAGCAGCACCCCCCAATGTTCATCTGGCTCTTGCTTAACCTAACCCTAGTAGTAGTATAGTCATTATAATTCATTTTCTTAAATAAATATGTTGAATGCTTTCCATTGTCATTCAGTGTTAAGAGCAGCATATGATTAAGTCAGAGTAGAGACCCTATCCAGTGACCATAAGCACTGCTAAGTGAATCACTGCATGTGTGTCTCCCTCCTAATGACAACCAGATAAAGAGATGAAGATAAAGATAAAACAGCTATGAAAGGTTGGAGCTGGGGTTTGTATTTTGTTACAAAGTTAAAAGTTCAATTCATATTCTCTGCAACAACACTGTTGCTATGGGCACCAGAGCCAAGTGGATCCACCCACAGCACTGCTGGGAAGCTTTGGTTGAGACAGACGTCTGACAACAGCACTGACTGCCATCAGCTGTGGCTGCAGCATGCTGTGACTGAGAGAAGATGAGGGGAATATAAGTGGGTGCTGACTGGTAATACTAGTAGGACATTGTGAAGTCTCCTGGGTGATTGTAGCTCAGATCCAGCTGTGTCAGGTAGGAGGGGTTTGATTTGAGGGCAGAGGCCAAGAATGAACAGTCCTTGTGTGTGATGAGACAACCAGCCAGTCTGAAACTAGAGATCATCTTTTCTCATGAATAGAGAGGGAAAAGGAATTACAGTTATACAAGGGTTTCGTGAACAATCCCACACATTTATTTGGAAAAACGATTTCTACACATAAGTTCAGCTGAATTACTAACAATATTCACAGATATATAGCTTGACTTTACACAGGCAAAAGTACATGTCACAGAGGGATTTCAGGTTGAGGATGATAAAAACAATATGGAGTCACACAATCATCTGCAAGTGCAACCGCAATTTCATGTTACATGATGGGTAAAATAATAGGTTACACACACATACACACACACACACACACACATTAACCCTAACCCTAACCCCACTCATACACACACACACACATAGACAAAGTGTGTGTGTACGTGTATGCTGTTGTGTGTGTGTGTGTGTGTGTGTGAATGAGTGGGGTAGGTAGCTACTAAAACAAGTAAGCAGTCAGAGTTAGGACGAACACACAAACAGATGACTTTTAGAGATTAAATGTCTTTCATTTGTAAATCCTCCCTCCCTCAATCATAGACAGAACTAAAAACACAAAAATAAGAGTGACTGGTGAATGAGTGACACTGGTCACACACACACACACACACACACACACACAGACAGAGAGAGAGAGAGAGAGAGAGAGAGAGAGAGAGAGACAGAGAGAGATATATTTTTAACAGTTTAACTTTGAATACAGTGATGCTTAACCTTGGTCTCCATAGTAACATGTTGATCAACATGTAATAAGCTCAATAATTGTATATTAATTATCAATATGTTCCATCACATCATCGCACAAAGGAGTGTGCGACACTCTGGTGTTCCTGCAGGATCAGGAGGTCATGTGATCTGGCACAGGGACACTGAGGACTCTTCCAAACGTTAAACCCAGGATAGAGGGGCTCAGTGAATGTGGAGTGGAACGTGTGCAGGTGGGTGAGTGTGTCAGAGGAGACGCTGTAGAAGGACAGAGTGCCTGCTGACCAGTCCAGGTACACTCCTACTCTGCTGGAGCGGGAGGAGGGGGCGGTTATGGCAGTCTTCTTATTATTGTGATAGGCACAGTAACCAGAGCAACTCCAAATCCAGGACTTGTCATTAAGTCCTAACACACTGTCAGATCTTTGTCATTACTCTCCCTTTTTCCTCTTGATGCTTTTATATGCCACCCTATCTCAGTGAAAACACCACCACTCGTCTCAGCCTCCCAGTAGCAGCGTCCAGACAGGCCCTCTCTACACAGCACCTGAGCCCTGCTGAAATCTCTCGAGGTGGTCAGGATACGGCTGCTCCTCACTCACACGTGTCACCTTTCTGTTCCCCTCAGAGAGAGAGAGTTGTTGTGTGCTGTGTTTGGGTCCAGTGTGAGCTCACAGGCATCTGCAGACAAGAGGAGAGAACATCCTCATCAAAACATGGGGTAGGAAAGGGACTGCCCCCCCCCCCCCCACACACACACACACAATCATACAGATACAACCAAACAAATGCTCAAACACACACCTTCACAAACATATCCAACAGCTGTGTGTGTGTGTGTGTGTGTGTGCGTATGTGTGTGTGTGTGTGGTGTGTTTCGGTGTTCAACATTTTGGAAACATTCATTATTCTGCGGTTTGTGTGTGCATGTGAGACATTAGACATATACTCCTTCCTGCCTAACTCACATGCATTTCTGTGTGTGTGTCTGTGTGTGTTCAGGGAGTAGAGTGTGTGTGATTGCAGGATTAAATGTACTTGTGTGTGTATCTTTGTTTGTAGTGTGTGTTGTGTGTGTGTGATCACATGATTAAATGTACTTGTGTGTGTATCTTTGTGTGTGTGTGTGTGTGATTGCATGATTAAATGTGTGTGTATCTTTGTGTGTGTGTCCTTGTTTAGATGTGATACTGTTTGTGTTGTATGTGAG
>NW_024881047.1:0-2695 GCF_900700415.2 Clupea harengus
ACCCAAAACTGGATCAGGTCATACCTTAGTGGCCGTCACCAGTGTGTGCGTGTAAACAATACACTTTCCCCATTTAAAGCATGCACACTAGGGATGGGCATAATTAATCGACAATCGATTAATTGATCATTAAGAATTTCGTTGAGGACATTATTTTTTCATCAATAAAACAAATGCATGTTCTGTTGCGTAGTGTGAGTCTTGAAGGAATGCATGGGATTTCGCTATGTGGCAGCAATTAAACATTTTACCACACGAGGGCAATGTTTGAAAAAAAACGCCACAGGCCTACTCAGTTACCTACGAGTTTCTGTAGTAAACATGAAGAGGTCACGGCAAAGTGTAGCGTGGGACCATTTTGATTTAAAAAATTATTTAGTTCACTGCCAACACTGCGAAGCTGTGTATAAGTACAACTCGGCCACAACTCAAATGAGCTACCACTTGAACAACGTACATCCGACCCTGGTTAGTGGCGGTGCATCCTGCTCTCAGTCTCAACCTAGCATCAACTCGGTGTTAGCACGGAGGAGCTGCGATGCACAACGAGCAGGGTAGGCTAGCATTGTTAGGTAGGCTAATCTCTCTCACCCTCGACTTTCTTTCTCGACTCGGTGCCTTTTTTGATAGTTTGGGCTGTCAATAGATTAAAAAAATTAACTAATTAATCTCACATTTTGAAATTAATTAATCTAGATTAATCGCGATCTGATAACCAACATAACTACGACATTCAAGAGAGCTCGAGGATGTTATGCACGCGAGTTTAGCCTAGTTGTCAAGGTAACGAGCTGTCAGAATGTTGGAGTTCGTTGGAAATCTCCCTACATTGGTCAGACATTCTGCAACTTTACCCGATCCGACTGAACATGTTGAACTCTTCCGACAGTACCCGACAATGACCAAATGCTGGCGCACACTGACCCAACTGTTGGTGTTTGTTGGAGAATGTTGGCGTTTGTCGGGGCTGTGTGCAAGCTGCTTTAAACAGAAACTTTCCGCCCAACAATCCCTCAGCTCTCTCCATCTTCAACTACCGTACCGTCTCGGTCTCTCCAATCTAACTGACTGCAGGCAGGCGGAGGTTTCGTGTCAGGGGTCAACGCACACCGGAAGTAAACAAAGTTGCATTAACTGCGTTAAAATATTTTATCTCAATCTCGGCCACAATAATCTCATAGATTAACGCGTTAACTTTGACAGCCCTATTTTTTGTATTATTATTTTGGAGAGAAAAAAAACCGAGGGTCAGTTGTGTTTATGAGCACCGGTTTCTAGCTGTCGGCTCCGCTGCTTAAGAGTACAGCAGCACATATTTTCAAGTGTAACCATTGAACGGATCCCGTTAAACTGGCACAAGAGTTGTCCATCTTGTAAGTTTAACTGCCACAAGAGTTGTTCATCTTGTAATAAAGATCTCAATGAGGAAACACGCTGTGTTTTTTCTCCTTTCACTGCATTTTAATATAGCCTATAAATAGTGAATTTTAATATAAAAATATTAATGATTAATCAAAAATCGATCGTTAATTCTCCCGACGATCGATTAAGACAATTTAATCGGAATGCCCATCCCTAATGCACACTGGGTGTACCACAAGGATCAATCTTGGGGCCATTACTTTTTAGCATATATATAATGACCTGCCTTCCATGTGTGGATGATGTCGGCATAATAATGTATGCCGACGACACTGTCATATATACTCATGGTAAGAGCGCTACAGAGGTTGCCAAGAAATGCAAAAGGTTGCTCTCTGGTTACAAACTCATGCCCTCACCTTAACCTAGAAAAAACTGTAACCATGTTTTCACCAACAGGCACATACTGAAGGATTGCCCCAATGTCTCAGTAAAATGGGCGAACAATTGATAATGTGGATATATTCAAGTACTTGGGTGTTACCCTTGACCCAACTCTTAGCTTTAAAAAACATGTTAAAAAAACTGAGAAACACACTGAACTTTAAACCTAGCTAACTTCAGATACATAGGGAATTCACTCACAGTCGAGGCTTCTAGTATGTATCTGAATGCTATGATTATACCACATCTTTTATATTGTATTACAAGCTGGTCTCAGTCAATTAAAACAGTTCGAAAACCACTTGAATCCTTATACAAAAGTGCCTCAAAATCCATGATAAAAAGCCACGTCGCTACCATCACTGTCAGATCAAGCACTCAAATGTCTGCTTACTTTTTAAAAGTGTAGCTCCCCCCTTGAAAAAATATGTCAACAGTCAACACGAACAACAAAGATCTGTAACAAGGGGTGAGTGTAGTGTACCCCAAAACTGTATTTGGAAAGTCATCCTTTTTCTGTATTGCCATGACTCAATGGAATACTCTGCAACAGACATTATTTCATGTAGAAGTCCCCACACCTTCTTACATCTTGCCAAGCGTTGGCTACTGTCAGGACAGGAGTGTACACATTTATGAATTGTGTTTGTGTGTGTGTGTGTGTGTGTTGGGGAGCAGCCTAGCTTTAAATCTTGTCATGTTGAATCTGCTTCCATGTTCTTTGTTCTGTAATTTTACTTGTTATTATTATGTTTTTATGTACTATTCCATCAACCTGCCCAGGGACTACAGGTGGAAAATAGCAATCTGCTAGAACCTGGCACAATGCATATTCTTTTGTTTGTTCAAGATTAATGTTTTATTGTGCACTGTCCCTGTCTTGAAAAAA
>NW_024881048.1:0-2598 GCF_900700415.2 Clupea harengus
AGGACAAGATAGGCAGGATTTGAGACATGACACACAGTACACCCACATACACACACACACACACCCACACCCACCCACACACACACACCCACACACACACACACACACACCCACACACACACACACACAGATACACACACACACCGATACAGACAGACATATACACATACGCACTGACAAATATACAGACACAGACACCACACACTCACTCACACAAACACACACACACACACACACCAGAGGGGCGAGCGCCAGGTGAAAGGGAAGTAGGCCCAGACAGCCTGAGATCACAGATAATTATCTGATTTTGCCCACAGGATGGTGAATTCCTTTCGCTGTGAGTCAGCATGACCTCATATGCATAATTCCAAACACACACACACAAACACACATGCACACACACTCCATCAGGCTTTGTTAATCTTGCCCGATGACGGAGTCAGTTTATATACACAGATCGGCTGCGTATAGGTGTTGTGTGAGAGATGTTAGACCGTCCATGCGCCCTGGATCTGACACACACTGATGCACTCCAGCAGATGCTGACAGTGCTAATTGAGACAGGGGATGAGCTGTACAGTGAGGTGAAGTGTGTGTGTGTGTGTGCGTTTCATCACACAGATGGGTAGCTGCTAACCACATGTGCAGCTTCAACTTTTACAGCTGCTGTCCCTGCACTGAGTTACATGGATGGGAGCAGTGCTCTGTGTGTGTGCGTGTGTGTGTGTGTGTGTGAGAGAGTGTGTGTGACTGTGTGTGTGCGTGTGTCTGTGTGTGTGTGTGTGAGATAGAGAGAGAGACCATGGAGATTTAGAGACTGTCTCTGTCCACATCTGTGAGCTTTACAACTCTGTCAGAGTAGAGCCGCTGTGTCAGGAAATACCATGGAAGTCTGTGAGTTTGTAGCGGATTTGTAAGATGAGAGACATTTTACTAAGGAGAGACAATAGAGAGAGAGATAAAGAAAGAGAGGGAAAAAGGAGGGAAAGAAATAGAAGAGAAAGAGATAAGGAGAGAATGAGAGAAAAAGAGAGTAAGGAGGTAGATAAAGAGAGAGAGAGAGTTAGAAGAGAAAGAGATAAAGACAGAGAGAAGAGAAAGAAGGGAAGGGAAAGAGAGAGATAAAGAGAGAGAGAGTAGAGAGAGAGATAAGAGAGAGAGAGAGAAGATAAAGAGATAAAGAGAGAGAGAGAGATAGAAGAGAAGGGATAAATAGAGAGAGAGGGAAGAGAGAGAGATAAAGAGAGAGAGAGAGAGAGAAAGAGAGAGATAGAAGAGAAGAGAAGGGATAAAGAGAGAGAGAGGTAAAGGGGCAGAGGAAGTGTAGGATGGTGAAAGGAGAGCGGAGATGAAAGGAGGAATGATGAAAGTGGAGACTGACTGGAAGTTTTTGTCCTCTCCTAGTGTGGCTCCGTCGCGGGTGAAGCGCAGACGGAAGGGAACGTCACTCTCCACGGAGCAGCTCAGCGCTACGGGCTGCATGTAGAAGCCACGCATCACCACCGGCATACTCACCTCGGGGGGCACTGCAACACAACACACAATAACACCCCTATAACAACACCACAACACACAATAACACCCTTATAACACCCCTATAACAACACCACAACACACAACAACACCCTTATAACAACACCACAACACACAATAACACCCTTATAACACCCTTATAACAACACCACAACACACAATAACACCCTTATAACACCCTTATAACAACACCACAACACACAACAACACCCTTATAACAACACCACAACACACAATAACACCCCTATAACACCCTTATAACAACACCACAACACACAACAACACCCTTATAACAACACCACAACACACAATAACACCCTTATAACACCACAACACACAATAACACCCCTTATAACAACACCACAACACACAATAACACCCTTATAACACCCTTATAACAACACCACAACACACAACAACACCCTTATAACAACACCACAACACACAATAACACCCCTATAACACCCTTTAACAACACCACAACACACAACAACACCCTTATAACAACACCACAACACACAATAACACCCTTATAACACCACAACACACAATAACACCCCTTATAACACCACAACACACAATAACACCCTTATAACAACACCACAACACACAATAACACCCCTATAACAAACACCAAAACACACAATAACACCCTTAGTGTAGGACACACTGGACAGTAGAGGTGAGTTTTTACCGGGGATGATGTTAGTGTACGACACACTGGACAGGCGCTGGAAGGGGAATCCGTCTGCGTCGTTCCCAGACACCTTCAGGAAGAAGCTCTGGGAGGGCGTGCGGAACTCCGGGATGCTCCAGAGGCCGCGGGAGCCGCGGTCGGCGGGCATGGGCACGGGGAGGGTGCGGAGCGAACGCCCCCCCGCTGACATCAGCTCCATGCGACTGACCAGGCCCGGGGGCCTCAGGCCCGTACACTTCAGCATCACGTGGGATGGAAGACCTGGGGATGGAACCAGGGGTTAGGCACTCTTAAGAGACAGGACTCTCTGTGGGTCGGGGATAGACCGTGAGGTTAGGCACACTTAAGAGACAGGACTCTCTGTGGGT
>NW_024881049.1:0-2571 GCF_900700415.2 Clupea harengus
GAGGTTGAGAGAAGCCTCTTGCATCTGACACAACGGAAAATGCAAAAATAATACTCGCTCTCCCTCTGTGTGTTTGCGTGTGTGTGTGTGTCGTGTGTGTGTGTGTGTGTGTGTGTGTGTTAGAGGGGGAGAGAAATGACTGAATGGGTTGGTCCCATTGTGGCCTCTAGAGACATCTCTTCCCCTGATATCTTTCTGTGAGTTTCTCTCTTTCTTTTTTTAGTGAGGAAAAGTGTTTTTCATCCGGAGGGAACCCCTTATGTCCACATCTAATATTTAGCACCACTGTATGGACCGACCAAATACCGCTTTGTGTGTGTGTGTGTGTGTGTGTGTGTGTGTGTGTGTGTGTGTGTGTGTGTGTGTGTGTGTGTGTGTGTGTGTGTGTGTGTGTGTGTGTTTTTATGTACGCACAAGTGTGTTTAGGTGCATAACAATGTTGCCTTGAAATAATCTTCACACCTACTGCCGTTGGCTGTCTTTTTATCCAGGGCTTGTTGTCTTTCTTGTCGATATTGTTCACTATCTTACAGGATTTGCAGGTGAATGACCTGTGTGTTTGTCTGTGTGTGTGTGTGTGTGTGTGTGTGTGTGTGTGTGTGTGTGTGTGTGTGTGTGTGTGTGTGTGTGTGTGTGTGTGTGCGCAGCTCCTCAGGAGTTCTCTAGTAAACAACCGTACCCAGGCAAAGGTGGCTGAGGAGCTGGGCATGCAGGAGTTTGCCATCACCAATGACAAAACCAAGCGCCCTGTGGCACTACGCACCAAGACCCTGGCTGACCTGCTGGAGTGTGAGTTTCACCTACACACACACACACACACACACACACACACACACACACACACACACACACACACACACACACACACTCAGACATCCACACTTTCACTTACAACACACACACACATAAGCCCCTGACACACCAAGCCGCCTCCTCCTTTCTTTTTCCAAAGACCAAGGTCTGCCAACACCAGTGCCCTAGACGTTCTCCATTAGTAGCTATATAAGGAAACTGTGCGTCTGTGGTGAGCGAGACTGGTGTGAAATGACAAACACACGCTGCTTTGGTTATGGTTTGGTATGGAGTGTTATTTCATGACACGCAGGCGCAGAACGTACGTACGCCGTTGGCTCTAGTCTTTGAGTTCAACTTTTTTAGCCTCGACACAGGCGGCATGAGGCAATGCAAAAGTCGGCCATCGTTGCTGCTAGGTTCTTTGATGTCGGTTTGATGTGTCCCTGGCTATAGGCACGCACACACACACACACACACGCAGACATCCATTAACACACACACACACACACACACACACACACACACACAGACATCCATAAACACACACACACACAGACATCCATAAACACACACACACACACGCAGACATCCATAAACACACACACACACACACACAGGCAGACATCCATACACACACACACACACACACACACACACACACACACACACACACACACAGACATCCATAAACACACAACTTCTACCTTGATTATGGGGTGTCAATTTTTTATTTACATAACACAGCGGATGGAAACGTGCACTCGCATTTCCTTTAGCCGAATTTCCTTGAATGTGAATGATTGGATGGCAACTCAGCCACTGATGCAGCATATGCGCACTGCAAACTGCAAAGACACATCAGACACTTATATCTCAAGTCATCATTACGGTTTGTTTTGCTTAATCTCATACTGTTAGGTAGTGTTAAGTAAAATAGTCAAACTGATTTGAGGTCGTTGTCATTCTTTCATCAACCTAAGTGTTTCATCAACCATCAAGTTTCAAATGTTTCTGGTAAAATGAATTAACCAGGCCGACAACAACAAAACATCCTTGCGGAAACCCTGACACACGCGCACACACAGGAGTACATCACAACATAGCACAACACATCCCCTCCATATAATCTTCAAAGGCCAGTCTACTGAGGCACAGAAAGAGAGGGGGAGCAGAGAAGGAGAGGGAGAGCAAAGAAAGAGATGGGAAAGCAAAGAAAGAAAGAAAGGGAGAGGGAGAGCAAAGAAAGAGAGGGAGAGCGAAGGAAGAGAGGGAGAGCGAAGGAAGAGAGGGAGAGCAGAGAGAGAGAGATATAGAAAGAAAGACAAGCCTGCCCTCCAGCCGCTGGCTCTCCACTAGATGAAACAGCTTAACTGAATAGTTCAGACAGAGACAGACAGACAAACGGATAGACAGGCGAGATGGACAGAACAAGACAGACAGAGAGAGAGAGGGGAATAGAGAGAGAGAGAGGGAAAGGGAGGGAGAAATAGTGAAAAGTGCATGAGTGATGGAATGTCACCAGTTTGACAGATCTTTTTGGTCATGACTGCGTGCAAGGCCAGGAGCTGTGTGTGTGTGTGTGTGTGTGTGTGTGTGTGTGTGGGCGGCCCTCAGCAGTGAAACTGATGTGATAAATGTATTTCAGTCTCATTTTGAAGTGAACTATTTTCTGGCTCCTTAACTTCAACTATTTTTTCTTTTCTCCACCTTTCTTGGTTTCACAAATGACTGGAGTTGTGTTGTCCTTAGGCTTCCTTGCTAATGCCAACTTCTGAA
>NW_024881050.1:0-2552 GCF_900700415.2 Clupea harengus
TACAAGTCCAAACACAGCACAAGTGCATGAAATGTAAATGTTCAGCGACTGCCCGCTGCCTGGCCGGACTCACATGTTTCCACGACGGTAGCGCTCTGAGGCTGGTCACTGGCAGCAGCTCCTGTAACACATCACAGGCCCTTCCTCCATTACCCGAAGCTTACACATCAAAACTGTGAGAACTAGTTAAAACAGTTAACAGTTAAAACTACCTATCTTAGTAAAACTAAGCCTCAACATCAAAACTGAAAGATGGTTAAAATCATCTCCCAAACCTACCTGCCAGGCAGACATACAGCAGGAACAGACAGGCTGTGTGGGACATCATGAAGCTATGGAGACCTGGATGTAACCTCGCCGCCTGAGCTTGCCCTTGTCCCCTCATATATACTCCTTCCGAGAGGCAGCACACAGTCGTAACAGGGATGCAAACAATGACTTTATCGCTTGCTCCCTACTTTCTTTACTGATAATCAAGTCAAGCTCTTGTACTTGAGAAGAACAGTTGATTATTAAAGGGTGTTCAATCAGGGTTCTGCCCTTTGTATGCTCTGTGCCTTAAGTTATTAAGTATTATTATACGGCTCTTCAGAATGTTCCAGAAAGTTCCGTTGATTTGAATGGGCCCACCCCAACATTTGCAGGTCTGTTATTTCTTTATAATGACCGCTGCGATGTTACAAAGTCTTTAAAGTTGGCTATCACCTTCATTCTAGAGGCACACCTACATTGGCAAAATGAAAGAATGTAACATGCATCCGGTATTTTTAAAAGGTAACTTAGAAGCAAATCAGACCCTTTCCTTGCATATCTAACCACAAGCATTCTTGATAACAAGTTCCAAGGCTCTCCAGCCAAATAATTATGTAACAATTATATCTGAGACGTCCATTTTCCTATCAGTACTGCTAGTTAATCAGCTTGGTAGACACTCCTTCTATAGAACAAGTTGTATTTTATTTGAAGTTGCATGTGACAAAGTATTATGTAAGCACCAGTCATTATTTGCTGAAGAAAGGATAACAAAGGCCATAAAACATTGGGTGGATCTGCCTCCTGTTTTACAGACAATAATAAAGTATCCTTCATCACCCTCATCCTCACTAAAGAAGTTATATCTTCTACTGTATGTACTTAATTTTTTTACTGGAAATGTTGTTGACAAGAGTAATACAAGAGCAAATACACTCGCAAATCACGTGTACGTCAAATTATGCATTTATAACGACATATTAGAACAAATAATATTTACAGATTGACGTAGTAAGCACTTCAAATGTACAAAGCAATCTAAATAGCTTATCATGTTCAAATACTGCCATTGTGTATTTCGCACCATTAAATCTATGACTAATAAAGCTATTCATCAACGCAGGGTGGGAGTGAAAAACTCTCCAGCTCAAATCAGTTGTTAGAACTGCAGGAGCTTCTTTTGCTGTGCTGTACAATTAATTACTTAATGTGTAAATGTCAAGGCTGGTCCTTTGTTTTAGAAAGTTTCAATACTTACTGTTCATGATATCAAGCTCTCCTTAATAACACCCGGAACAACAAGATTGATTGGATTTCTGTCACCATTCCCGGCTGACACATAACTTTTAGTTATGTGGGTCTAAGGTAACATGTGCATGTGGATTAAATGCAATGCATGAAGAGCAGTCTCTCTCTTTTCTCTTTCTGCCTGTTCTTATTCTTTATTCATCTGTTGATCTATTCAGAAGAGGAGGACTTCACAGTCAACTGGATATTCACAGTTTATCATCAGTATAGATGTATGATGCTGATGCAATTCTACTGTTCCTATTCTTGATAATAGTATTATCAGATTTGACAGGCCATCTTTTAAAGTTACTCCTTTAATGCCACGCTCTCATTGCACAGTTTGTGCAATTGAACAGCATTCTGTAACGGACGGTGTTGTGACAGACAGCAGAACTCAATCGCACGACTCAGAGACAGGGGTAAGGAGTGAGCAATAACTTTTACTGGCAAGGTTCGTTACACGGTCTGGAGAACAGGCAAACAATTCCCACAAGGAGAAGGTGATGACAGGCAGGGGTTTGGGCCAGGGGGCAATGGGCTCTTCTCCACAGGTTTGCTTTGGGACACGAGGAAAGTGGGGAGAATCTTCATGGACCTGGGGAGCCTGGGTCGCACTGCAACAGGGGTTTAACAGACAGTAGTGCTCCCACTCTCCTGGTCTCGATGAAATCAGAGCACTGCAATTACAGTATAGTATTCTTTAGCGTTCTTTCGAGGATACAATGTATTCTGTGTAATTCATTGACACTTGACATTTGGCTGATGGTTCAATTCACTTCATGAAAACGCCAGTAGAGTTCCAGATATTCCTCGTCAACATTGCAATTGTAGCCAATGTCATTTCATTCATTCATTTAAAGCTACTATTTGTTGATAAACAAAGCCATAGACATTGACGACCTTGGAAACTGGGAAAGAACCCACAAACCGGAGAGCCAACTTGCGGGACTCAACGCTTTGGGGGAGGTCACGGGGGACAGCCAAACTCTATGTCCGTGTTGGTATGTGGG
>NW_024881054.1:0-2431 GCF_900700415.2 Clupea harengus
TAAGAGTTGACTTCACAAGTTGTACTGTTTGTCTTGATATACAAAGAACAAAGCAACAAATGAAAAGGAGGCATATTGTAACCTTCATAGTTAGTGATGATATAAGGAATTATATCATGTATATACGTACAGTTTAATTAGTGTGTACTTCATCATAATAATGATAATTATTATTATTAGTTGTAGTAGTAGAGGTAGGAGTAGTAGTAGTAAGTAGAAAGTAAGATCACGTAAGTTGTTCAGTGAAAAAGCTGATAGTCAGCTGTAATTGACCTGCGATTGGTGAGTTTATAAATATCTTGTATAAGGTGAGGCTTGGTTCCTTTAATCAGTTGGCGACACTCATTTGGCCATTTGATAATGTTTTCTTCATTTAAATGAAACATTTTCTGAAATGAAATGATAAATGTCTCATAAAGGCTATATTGTTTTTCACTCGAATATGAGAGGTAAAGATTCCACAATATGGTAGTGGCACTGTATGTAAAGCGGGAGATGATGTAAAGATTTGTGTTTTGTCATTTTTTCAGATTTCAAACAGATCACTGCTGTCTGCTGTAGCTTTTCCTCGTTCCAGAATACATCGGTAAGAAACGTGAACAATCCTAGGTAACAACCTCAACAATTAATAATATCGTGATCTTTAAATACATCATACTTGTGGGCTGACATTTAAGGCTGATAGCATCATAATTGCTCACCAAATAGATGCACTTAAGGGTGAGGGGATATTGAAGGTCATGCATATTTTCTCAGGGACACTTTGTCACTGTTGCTGAGGTGCTTGTTTATGTTTAAAATGAATTCAGCAGTCTCTAGCAATCAAACACATGTTATGGTCCCACTTTACATTACGTGTACAATTATCAGATAATTATTATTCAATAGTGAATCGATAAGTAGAATGAAATTATTGCATTTGAGAGATTAGAGAGAGTGTCGTTTTATGGAAAATTCTGGATTGTAAACATCAACTGTTAAACTGTATTATGACAGAACTGAATTCTTAGCTCTGAAGTTAGTTGCAAATGCAGGATTTAGTTAAGGACTCGATAAAATGCCCTGTCTGTTGGGCAGGGTGTCAGTTTCTCCTGCTACGGTGAGGAATCACTATTATCAACACTATTATTAACACTATTATCAAAACTATTATCAACACTTTTATCAACACTATGGAAAGTGCTGAGGAGTGATGATTAGGAGATTATTACTGTTAATAGCGTAGTTAAAGCTTCCTCTGTGTTGGGTCTGTGTCCCTTTGTCCTCCAAAGGTGGTGATGTTTTATTAATAACAATATTATTAATAATAATAATAATAATCTACTACTACTACTACTACTACTAATAATAATAATAATAAAAATAATAATACACTTTATTTGTATAGCACCTTTCATACAAAACAATTCGTCAAAGTGCTTAACAGCAAAGGAATTACGTGCACAAAGAATTACATGCACAGTGATCCACATAAAAATAGACATCAATAAACATAAAACATAAAACTAGGATAGAGTCCATACAGATTTAAGATAAAAAATAGAATACATAAATGCATAACATAAGATAGAAAATAAACTCTGCAGAGATATAGTTTATTCTAACCCCTTAATATTACGTTATATCACGATGAAGATCAAAATAAACATTAAAAAATATATATAATAATAAATTAAAAAATATTTATATAGATGTGGTGCGAAGTCATGGCTAGTTAAAGGCTCAGGTGAAGAGGATGTATGAAACTAAAACTAAAAACAATACTATTATAATATTATTATTATAATTATTATATATTACTATATATTATTATATATGACTACCTAGCTACTATTGGTTACAAAAATCTTATAATTTGTATGTGCCCCCTCTGGTTAAACACTGGCCCCTCCTTGGCCCCCCTAGTAAAAAATTCTAGAACCGCACTGCTTTGTATATAAGAAGGACCTTAAAATTTAATTCTAAATGTTACTGGAAGCCAGTGCAGAGCAGCTAAAACTGGACTAATGTGGCTCTCTCTCTTGGTTCTGGTTAATAGCCGAGCTGCAGAGTTTTGAATGAGTTGAAGTCTCTCAGTTTTTTTTTTTTTCGGGAGGCCAGTTAGAATTGCATTACAATAATCGAGCCGGCTTGAAATAAAGGCATGAATCAGTTTTTTTATAAATGGTAGTACTTTAGCTATGTTTCTAAGGTGGAAAAATTATGTTTTCGTCACCTTGTTAATGTGGTACTTTGAAGCTTAGATCTGAATGTAAGATAACACCAGATTTGTAATGTCAGATTTAATCCAGGGAGTTCATTTCCCAGATAATTAAACAGCATTTCTCTTTAGTTTTAGTAGGATCTCAGTTTTGTCCACGTGTAACTTTTAAGAAATGATTGCTCATCCACTTATTTATCGCCAAAAGACAGTAGTAATGGAGTTTATAGC
>NW_024881056.1:0-2417 GCF_900700415.2 Clupea harengus
GACTGGAGTGATGATCACACACACACACACACACACACACACACACACACACACACAGGATGATGACTGGAGTGATGATCACACACACACACACACACACACACACACACACACAGGATGATGACTGGAGTGATGATCACACACACACACACACACACACACAGGATGATGACTGGAGTGATGATCAAGCAGAATTACTGGGTGGGATGTGTTGTGCCAGGGACCACTGCTGTCTGTGGAGCTCCCTTGTGTGTGTGTGTGCTGGTGCATGTGTGTGTGTGTGTGTCTGTCTGTCTGTCTGTCTTCCCCTGTGTGTGTGTGTGTGTGTGTGTGTGACCGCCTGTGCTGGTGCATGTATATGTGTGTGTGCTGGTGTCTGTGTGTCTGTGTGTCTGTGTGTGTCTGTGTGTGTCTGTGTCGGAGAGTGTGCAGTGTTCCTAAGCTGAGTTTTTCATAACAGCTGGAGTGACCACACACACACACACACACACACACACACACACACACACGCACGCACACACACACACACACACGCTGCAGACTCATCAGAAAGACAGCAGTCATGTGCTTAGACTTCCCCTTTGGAGAGAGAGAGTGTGTGTGTGTGTGTGTGTGTGTGTGTGTGTGTGTGTGTGTGTGTGGAGGTATTAGATGGCCCTGGAGAGAGTAAGGAAGCACCACTCCACTCATTTCAATGAGCAGTGCCATGCTAGCTATTTTAGCCCATTCATTTCAATGAGCAGTGCCATGCTAGCTACTTTAGCCCATTCATTTCAATGAGCAGTGCCATGCTAGCTACTTTAGCCCATTCATTTCAATTAGCAGCGCTATGCTAGCTACTTTAGCCCATTCATTTCAATTAGCAGCGCTATGCTAGCTACTTTAGCCCATTCATTTCAATTAGCAACGCTATGCTAGCTACTTTAGCCCATTCATTTCAATGAGCAGTGCCATGCTAGCTACTTTAGCCCATTCATTTCAATGAGCAGTGCCATGCTAGCTACTTTAGCCCCAAATGACCACCGACATCTTGCTTCATAAAACTCAGAGAAGAGCCTGAGCTACAAACGCCACGTGACCTATGACCCCACTAAACTCTACACTGCCCGGTCACATACGGCCACACCTCTTGGGAAACAAAGTAGCTGATACTAACGGGGTCGAAGGTCATGAGCTACACTCCGCCACTTCAGGTGGAGCTCACCACAGGTGATATTTAAGGTGGACTGGTGCAGACTTGTCTGTGTGCAAGAGGTGATATTTAAGGTGGACTGCTGATATTTAAGGTGGACTGGTGCAGACTTGTCTGTGTGCAAGAGGTGATATTTAAGGTGGACTGGTGCAGACTTGCCTGTGTACAAGAGGTGATATTTAAAGTGGACTGGTGCAGACTTGCCTGTGTGCAGAGGTGATATTTAAGGTGGACTGGTGCAGACTTGCCTGTCTTTGCTTCTCTATTCTGCTCTCTTTTTTCGTGTTCCTCCTTAAGACCCT
The DNA here is from genome assembly GCF_900700415.2 of Clupea harengus. Taxonomy (NCBI): domain Eukaryota; kingdom Metazoa; phylum Chordata; class Actinopteri; order Clupeiformes; family Clupeidae; genus Clupea; species Clupea harengus. The sequence continues at coordinate 1,495 of NW_024881056.1, forward strand.
TCTCCTGCTGGTCGGAGATGATGGGCACCCTCTGGCCTGCATCTGATTGGTCCTGCTTGTTCACCGGGCTCTCCGATTGGTCCTGCTTGTTCACCGAGCCCTCTGATTGGTCCTGCTTGAGCTGCCGCCTCTTCTTCAACCTATAGGAATGGAGGTAGAAACGTGAGAATGAAGAAGCCACATTTGGCTGCCTATAATCCCTGAGGAAATAACACTTGGTAACTCGACACACACACACACACACACACACACACACTCACCTGCACCCCCCCCCCCACACACACACACAGGGGAAGACAGACAGACACACACACACACACACACACACACAGGGGAAGACAGACAGACACACACAGGACACACACACACACACACAGGGGAAGACACACAGACACACACAGACCTTCACTGCCTTACACACACATACATACACACACACACACACAGCTCCACTGTCTTACACACACACACACACACACACACACACACACACACACACACACACACACACACACACACACACACACAGCTCCACTGTCTTACACACACACACACACACACACACACACACACACACACACACACACACACACACACACACACACACACACACACACACACACACACACACACACACAGGGGAAGTCCTGCCCATAACCACTGGTGAATCCTTCATTGATGGGAATGTTTTAGGTGCTTTTCTCGACCAGGTTCAGCTGCTTCTCATATCAGCCGGAGCCAAGATGGCAGCCAGCTTCCTTTCAAGCTAATGTGTGCTAATGGGCCAGGCTGAGCCAAGATGGCCGCCAGCTTCCTTTCAAGCTAATGTGTGCTAATGGGCCAGGCTGAGCCAAGATGGCAGATATGGAGAGAGAGGAGAACAAACTTAGAGAGAGAGAGAGAGAGAGAGAGAGGGGGGGGGG
>NW_024881057.1:0-2412 GCF_900700415.2 Clupea harengus
CCTGTCCTGTCCCGTCACACCTGACCCTGTCCTTCCCGTCACACACACCTGACCCTGTCCCGTCACACACACCTGACCCTGTCCTGTCCCGTCACACACACCTGACCCTGTCCTGACCCGTCACACACACCTGACCCTGTCCTGTCCTGTCCCGTCACACACACCTGACCCTGTCCCGTCACACCTGACCCTGTCCCGTCACACCTGACCCTGTCCCGTCACACCTGACCCTGACCCGTCACACACACCCTGTTCCGTCACACACACCTGACCCTGTCCTGTCCTGTCACACCCACCCTGCACGTGACGTCAGCTCTGAGAAACATAAGCAGAGTTCTGTAGAATGTGTGTAGAGTTCTGTAAACTTGTGTATTCTATACGACAATTCAACGTGACGTCACAACAACAAATAACTTACTTCCGGGTGGCTGGTAACGTCGCCCCTGCCCATAGATTTTCAGGACTGTTTGTAGCTTTCCAGCTATCTGTCTGGACACAATATTTTTTTTTTATTTCCATACAAATATTAATAAAGTACCTATCTATCTATCTTATTGACAGTATTGAAAACTTTGTCATTGTATTGTAGATGAGCAGTTTTGAGGATTTGTGCTCTCTTAGCAGATGTGGTTGGACTGGAGTTGGCTAACTCAGGTCCCAGGTGTTGTGATTGGGCAAAATCAGTGTGTTCAGCATCAGGGTTTGGCCGACCTGCATTATAAAAAAAAGATTACCAGATCACGCCACTGTGTGTGGTTTGTTTATTTACAAGAACGGGACTAGCACTCTCACGCTAGCAAGCTTGCGCGATATGCTACCCAACGTTATGCTACCCAACAACAACGTTTTATAAATGACCTGTGAGAAAATGTCTTCCGCAAATCCGGTCATGAGTGGTTGGTTGCCAGCCTGTCCACAGTTTGGTACCGTTAGATGCAGCGAGACTGCCCGGTAAACGTACTAAGGCTGGATCTGTGCTAGCGTTATTAGTCTCTGTATCCAGAGGTTCCGTTGGGTCGATTTAGATTTTACCGTGGGAAAACGGAAAAAGCCTAAGCCTAATCCTTGACATTCCTTGGTATAACAAACCCAAATACAACACGTTTTCGGCATGACGTTAATCAATTCGTAAATGAACTACTATAAACTACTATGTTATGCTACCATGCTATGCTACTATACTAACAGCTGTTGACAGGATGACAGTTAGCCACCTGGAAGTACCTTGGCAACCTTTGTTTACAAACATTCTGATTAGGCCTATAGACGTGTGTTAGAGTTCAGTGTTGGATATTTGTGTTACTGTACAGAGTTGTGTTGCGGCATCTCTTCCTCAGGTGGTAACACCAGTTGATGTAAGGTTGTTGGCAGCCGTGTCGTGTGTGTGTGTGTGTGTGCGCGTCTGCTTAAGATGTATCCAATGTATGAATTTGTAAACCTACTATTACAATCACAATAAATGACCCAACCTCACCATTGATTGTGTGCATATTTGTGTGTGTGTGTGTGTGCGTGCATCTTTGTGTGTGTGTGTGTGCGTGCATCTTTGTGTGTGTGTGTGTGTGAGAGGAGAGAGAGTGAGAGGCTGACCAGAAGTGCCTAAAATGTTCTGAAGAATCTATTCATATATGTTTTAATTGTACGTAAATATGCAAATGAGTACACCACCATTCATTGATATTGTGTGGGGGCATGAACCAATCATCTCTCTCTGTCAGAAGGCATTAACCAATCATCTCTCTCTGTCAGAGGGCATTAACCAATCATCTCTCTCTGTCAGAAGGCATTAACCAATCATCTCTCTGAGGGCAGTACCCTTCACCCTCATTAGCATCTAGGCTAAAGCTAGTGTGTGTGTACACACACACACACACACTCAGTTTGAGTTAGATATTCACAATGAAAAATCTTGAAGCCATATCTCACAATGAAATATAGAGTATTTATTAAATCCAGTAATGACTATGTTCAGCACTGTCAGGTCCGTGTGTGTGTGTGTGTGTGTGTATGTGTATGTGTATTAAATCCAGTAATGACTATGGTCAGCCCTGTCGGGTCCGAGTCGATTCATAGGGGCACACTATGCTTGTCGTCGGGTCCGAGTCGATTCATAAGCGCACACTATGCTTGTCGTCGGGTCCGAGTCGATTCATAAGCGCACACTATGCTTGTCGTCGGGTCCGAGTCGATTCATAGAAATGAAATGGAATCTTCAGGTAGTTCGTTTGAGTTGTATGACACTAAAAAAGGACCCATGAAGAAAAATTGTTAACACTCGACTCTGGAAAGAATCGGCTACCCGCTCGGAACCGGAACCGGAACACCTTGAGCGTGTGCTTGTGACAGGGTCAAGGTTCAGGGACAGGGTCAAGGGGTCACCATGTGTCCATTTCGTGGGTCACGCCGTGCCGT
>NW_024881058.1:0-2409 GCF_900700415.2 Clupea harengus
TAAGGTGACCAGACGTCCCCTGTTTTTGGTGGCCTGTCCCCGGCTGCAGCTGTCCCCGGAAATGTCCCCGGTTTTCACTGTGACCAACAACAGACCCGGGATACAAATAAAAAAAAAGAAAGAAAGAAAACAATGACCAAACGTTTAGTTGCGTAGCCTACACGCCTCGGGCCTAAGCAAGCCAGCCAGCAGCCAGGGAGACAAGCTCTAGCTCAGAGCTCAAAGATGTTCTAGAATGCCCGTCTTTGCAGTATTTTGATTGGTGGAATATGCAGCGCGGTGGAATCTTTGCCCTTAGCTTCTATTTTGTTTTATTCAGAGAGAGATCGCGTCCATTCATTCCTTTATTCATTCAGCCAGCTAGCTCTGGCAAATTGAGTACAAGACAGGATAGCTTTGGGATAGGTGATTAGCGAACGGTGTTTATTGTAAGTGTCATTGTTTATCATCTATGTCATATATTATTTAACCTATAATATGTATGTAGCCTATGATCTACAATTTGCAACAATGTGTGAGTGTTAAGCAGCAGCTATCTGTCGGTCAGGTGTGAGCCACAGCTCTACTTGCTAACTAACTTTGTTAACTTTTTAACATTAGCAGTGATACTAACTACAGTACTATGACATTTCAGTTTCATTAGTCTGGGTTACTATTGCGAGGTAGTTGGCAACTTGTCAATAAATTAAACCACTTGAAAGCAAGAAAATACTCCTTGAACTCGCTTTCCGTACATCCAGTTGCGCTTCCCGCTTACGTCTGTCTCGTTATTTGTGTGACAATGACAATGAAGTACTTTGAACTTTGATAATTATGTGGAAGCAAAAAACAGTCTCACCAGTTCAATGTTAAGCAGTGGGTTTCAATGTGCTAAAATCTTTAAATGAGTCATGTGCTTAGGCTACATAGATAGACAATTACAGGTAGCCTAGAATAATGGTAGGCCTACATTACTTAAAAACAAACACAAAAAACCATGTGTTCTTGAGGTGGTCTCTTAAAAGACACTAATGAAATGTCTTTTTCCCACATTAACTTCACATATTCTTTATCAACAAATATGTCAACTGGTAGTGTGTCACAGAACTTGTTATTTTTTAGATTATTCAGATCTCCCTCCCTCACCTTGACATTGCTTGGATTTCATTACATTTTTTACTGAAATTGTATTTTGAATCTTTTTGTTTGTTTTTTTGTTTCTTAAATCACGTTTGGTATAGTAATACCTAAAAAACAATTCCAAAGATCCTGGAGTCTATGGGCCTGATCTGTATGTTCATAGTTCCAGCTGATTTTCACACAGAATATAGGAATACAATGCATTCGGTTGCCTCAATGGCCTCAACATTTTCTATGCTGGAAAAACCTACACCTGTCACCCATCCGTGCAGACCAGTCATTCATCAGCCAAACACAGAGGTTAGGCCTACTGGGAAGCTTGTGCATGACGTCAACAAAGTTCTTATCACTGATATTGGTTCTTATTATCTGGCAAAAGGTTGTTATCTTTACTACTCTTTATTTCAGCCACTTTGTGATTAGTTTGACATTCCCCTTGCGATTTACAAGAACAAGGGTAAGATAAACTGCTTTTATGAATAAGGGCCCAGTCAGTGTCCCCGTTTTTCGATTACAAAGACAAAAACATGACATGTTTTGAAGGTGTTAACGTGTCTGAACTGAAAATGTCCCCGGATTTTGTCTCAGAAATCTGGTCACCTTAATGTACACCCTCTACCAGCTAATGCTAACACATGCTAACGTATGTACACCGTCTACCAGCTAATGCTAACACATGCTAACTAACGTATGTACACCCTCTACCAGCTAATGCTAACACATGCTAACGTATGTACACCCTCTACCAGCTAATGCTAACACATGCTAACGTATGTACACCCTCTACCAGCTAATTCTAACACATGCTAACGTATGTACACCCTCTACCAGCTAATGCTAACACATGCTAACATACAGTATGTACACCCTCTAGCAGCTAATGCTAACACAACAGCAACACAGCTCCGGCATGCCCCACTGCATGCTGGGAACTACACAGACATACTCATATATACGGATAGCTACAGTATGATGATGTCACGTGTGTGTGTGTGTGTGTGTGTGTGTGTGTGTGTGTGTGTGTATGTGTTACATGGATTGGCTGCAGCTATTGGGTGTTCAAGGTTGTCCATATTTCTGCCTGTGCCTGTGCTCTCCAGTAGGTTAGGCAGATCTAAATGTAGGGTGGGGTGTGTGCTGTGCTGTGCTGTGCTGTGTGTGTGTGTGGTGTGTGTGTGTGTGTGCTGTGCTGTGTGGGGTGTGTGTGTGTGTGGTGGTGTGTGCTGTGCTGTGTGGGGTGGGGTGTGTGTGCTGTACTGTGGTGTGTGTGCTGTGCTGTGCTGTGTGTGT
>NW_024881059.1:0-2365 GCF_900700415.2 Clupea harengus
ACATTGGCACCTACCAAACAACAGAAACAGTAGCCAGCACAGCTACAGCTGCTAGTACAACAGCAGAGCATACAACCACAACATTGGCCCCAACCACAACAACAGAAGCAGTCGGTAAAACAACTACAGCAGCTACTACAACAGAAGAGCATACAACCACAACATTGGCCCCAAACACAACAACAGAAGCAGTCGGTAAAACAACTACAGCAGCTACTACAACAGAAGAGCCTTCAACCACAACATTGGCCCCAACCACAACAACAAGTAGATAATGTAGTTGTTCTGGCGACTATTCTGGCGGTTGTTCTGGCAGAAGCTACTAGAGCAGCAGACCCAAGAACCACAACATTGGCCCCAACCTCAACAACAGAAGCAGTCGGTTAAACAACTACAGCAGCTTCTATAACAGCAGAGCCTAGAACAACAACATTGTCCCCAACCACACAACAGAAGCAGTCGGAAACAACTACTACACAAGAAGAGCCTACAAGCAAACATTGGCACCTACCAAGACAACAGAAACAGTATCCAGAAAAAACTACAGAGCTTCTGTAACAGCAGAGCCTAGAACCGCACCATTGGCCCCAACAGTAGATAATGTAGTTGTTCTGGCGACTATTCTGGCGGTTTTCTGGCAGAAGCTAATACAGCAGCAGAGCCTAGAACCACAACATTGGCCCAACCAACAGAAGCAGTCGTTAAGCAACTACTACAACAGCAGAGCCTACAACCACAACATTGGCCCCAACCACAACAACAGTAGATAATGTAGTTGTTCTGGCGACTATTCTGGCGGTTGTTCTGGCAGAAGCTACTAGAGCAGCAGAGCCTAGAACCACAACATTGGCCCCAACCACAACAACAGAAGCAGTCGGTAAAACAACTACAGCGGCTACTACAACAGCAGAGCCTTCAACCACAACATTGGCCCCAACCACAACAACAGAAGCAGTCGGTAAAACAACTACAGCAGCTACTTCAACAGAAGAGCCTACAAGCACAACATCGGCCCCTAACACAACAACAGAAGCAGTCAGTAAAACAACTACTACAACAGAAGAGCCTACAAGTACAACATTGGCACCTACTAAGACAACAGAAACAGTATCCAGAACAACTACAGCAGCTACTACAACAGAAGAGCCTTCAAGCACAACATTGGCCCCTAGCACAACAACAGAAGCAGTTGGTAAAACAACTGCTACAACAGAAGAGCCTACAACCACAACATTGGCCCCTACCATGAAAATAGAAACAGTAGCCAGAACAACTACAGCAGCTACTACAACAGCAGAGCCTTCAACCACAACATTGGCCCCAACACAACAACAGAAGCAGTCAGTAAAACAACTACTACAACAGAAGAGCCTTCAAGCACAACATTGGCCCCTACCACAACAACAGAAACAGTCACCAGAACAACTACAGCAGCTACTACAACAGAAGAGCCTTCAACCACAACATTGGTCCAAAGCACAACAACTGAAGCAGTAGGTAAAACAACTCCAGCATCTACTTCAACAGCAGAGCCTACAATCACAACATTGGCCCCTAGCACAACAACAGAAGCAGTCGCTAAAACAACTATGACAACAGAAGAGCCTACAAGCACAACATCGGACCCTAACACAAGAACAGAAGCAGTCGTCAAAACAACTGCTACAAGAGAAAAGCCAACAAGCACAACATTGGCCCCAACCACAACAAAAGAAGCAGTCAGTAAAACAACTACAGCAGCTACTACAACAGCAGAGCCTTCAACCACAACATTGGCCCCAACCACAACAACAGATGCAGTCAGTAGAACAACTACTACAACAGAAAAGCCTTCAAGCACAACATTGGTCCAAACCAAAACAACAGAAGCAGTCGGTAAAAAAACTACAAAAGAGGCTTTCGCTAAAACAACTACATTGGCCCCTACCACAACAACAGAAACAGTCACCAGAACAACTACATCAGCTACTACAACAGCAGAGCATACAAGCACAACATTGGCCCCTAACACAACAACAGAAGATGTCAGTAAAACAACTACTACAACAGCAGAGCATACAACCTCAACACTGGTCCAAACCACAACAACAGAAGCAGTCGGTAAAACAACTACTACAACAGAAGAGCATACAACCACAACATTGGTCCAAACCACAACAACAGAAGCTGTCGGTAAAACAACTACTACAACACAAGAGCCTACAAGTACAACATTGGCACCTACTACGACAACCGAAACAGTCGGTAAAACAACTACTACAACAGAAGAGCCTACAAGTACAACATTGGCACCTACTACGACAACCGAAACAGTATCCAGAACAACTACATTAGCTACTACAACAGAAGAGCCTTCAACCACAAC
>NW_024881061.1:0-2305 GCF_900700415.2 Clupea harengus
GAACTGAAAAATAATATTTTAGTTGAAAGTACTGGGTATAAAAACAAATAATGTTTGAATTTGATGTTACTTAAACATTGTCCTGTTTGTATTTATTCATGTGACATGCATGGTTCTTGAACAGAATGGATGAACAAGCTGAGCAACATCAACATCAAGTGGTCTCTGATTCACAGTTAGTAATTCTGTAACTCTAATTAAGCTTTTTATGTGTTTCTTTCCATCATAAGAAATAGCTGACATGGCATATAAAATGTAATTAAGATCCTTTATTTGTAAAATATGCTCTATTTATTTTATATTTATATGATATATATTCAAAAAATTGTATTATTAATAACTCATATACAATGTGAATTACACTGGACATCCAGTAGACATCCTATCTTGATACTTCTCTACTCCACAGGAACCAGCTGGTGCACAAGGTTGTGGAGTGTAAATTATGCCTTTCCTCGCAACAGAGGTATGTTTGTAGACTTCATCAGATGAATATTTGAGTTGAAAGGTATAAAAACAAATAATGTTTGGATTTGATGTTACTTAAAAATTGTCCTGTTTGTATTTATTCATGTGACATGCATGGTTTTTGAACAGAATGGATGAACAAGCTAAGCAACATCAACACGTGGTCTCTGATTTACAGTTAGTAATTCTGTAACTCTAATTAAGCTTTTTATGTATTTTTTCCATCATAAGAAATAGCTGACATGGCATATAAAATGTAATTAAGGTCCTTTATTTGTAAAATATGCTATATTTATTTTGCATTTATATCATATATATTCAAACAATTGTATTATTAATGACTCATATACAATGTGAATTACACTGGACATCCAGTAGACATCCTAACTTGATACTTGATACTCCACAGGAACCAGCTGGAAACTTTGAAAATTGAGAAATGTGTTGCAAACAGGTATTTGTTTTGATACTGTCACCTAAATCATGAATCATTTGAGCTTAAGTAATAATTTCTCCCTAAAGTTACATACGGTGTCTATTTTGTGGAATACTCTTTGTTAGCTGAACAAATAAATTGATGTTGACTTCTTTTTAATATATATATATATATACTGTGTTTCCTGAAATAAGCAGGTCAGTGCACTCTGAAAGTCTCAATGATCCATGCAGAGGATCAGAGCTTGTCACCATGTACAGAGAACTTAAAACTCAAATCTGGGGAGAGACAAAAGAAAAGATGACCAAGCTTAGATTTGAACAAAAACAAAATGATAGGACTAAGGAATTGATAAAGGTAAAAACTCCTACTATTTTTCTTATTATGTTCTGTAATGTGTGCTGTGCTGCTTAGGGCCAACAGAGTACTGTGGAGTTCAATCTCTTTACAGGAAACTCTTGAGACATTTAATCTCTTTACAGGAAATCTTTGAGAAAGGAAAAAAAGATGTGCTTTTAAAGAGACAGGAGAAGGACAGAATGTTAAAGCAGATCAGTGGAATTCCTAACACTGTTCAAGAGAATGTAGGCCTCTTTTTTAAAAGATTAAGGTTTTTACATTTCTTGTTTGATACATGGTTTAAATGTGTAACGTTTTGTATGTGAATTTTACATTCTACAGATTTCACCCTACATCCAGTCTTCCATGGACAATCTGAAGATGTTCTTCTTCCTGCATTTTGTTGTGGCGAGAATGGGATCTCACTACACCTTTTCTTTCAATCAGAAGACCGGAGACTGGATGTAGAAATCTGGAGGTTTATTATTGTAATCAATAAGCTACAATAAGGAGATGGTCCATGGATTAGCTCGATCTCATTGTATGAACGTTTTGCATGCCATTTTAAGGCCTGTAACCTGTGGGATGTGTCCTATCTGGCTGTTTGCCAAAACCAATCAGAATTAACTACTCCCTCTTCTGTAACTCCCCTGAGTACCCTTGTGTGTGTGTGTGCTTATGTGTCAATGTGTGTGTCTGTGGGTGTCTGGATCTCCTGAGACCCCCTGACATCCTCTGTGACCCCTGTGTGTGCCTAAGGCTCCTCTGAGAACGTCTGACCCCTTCCCCATCTGGTGCGGATATCCTGAGGCCCTCAGTTAATTGTTAATTGTTAATTGCTAATTGTTAATTGGCGCCTGTGTAATGGTCTATGTCTGCTTCCTGTTAAGTCTACTCTTCCTAAAGTGAGACTCTCATACTGATAAGCTAATCCATGTTCATCTTAACATAAAAATATCCCACATAATCCCCCCTTTGTGTCTAATTGACACACAAAACATTTTATGCTAACATAGAAAGTACACACTATCAATACACTAAACAGTAATAAAAGCACATCTT
>NW_024881062.1:0-2297 GCF_900700415.2 Clupea harengus
ATACACTCTTCAACTGTGAAACTCAGAGACAACGTCTATGACACTCCATGTGAAATGCCCATGAGAGACAACCAAAAGAAAAAGATAGCAAGAGACAGACGAGAGAGAGAGAGAGAAAATAGAGGAGATAGTGGGAAGAGAGGCGCATTTTTCCTCTCAGGAATAAATTCAGCATGCAAAGAAACACTGACATCAAAAGCCGCCCTGTCTTGAACAGCACCGTCCCCCCCGGTTTCTGAGTTAGTCTGCATTTCTCTTTCTCTCTCTTTATTTCTCACTGGTTCTCCCTCTCTCTCTCTCTCACTCGCTCACTATCTGCCTTTCTCTCTTTCTTTCCCTCGTTCTTTTCCATTCACTTTCTCTCTTACACACACTCTCTCTGTCTCTCTCTCTCTCTCACTCTCACTCTCACTCTCTCTCCCTCTCTCTCTCTAAATTCAATTCAATTCAATTCAAAGTTGCATTATTAAGTCCCTGACACACCAAGCCGGCGGTCGGCCAATGTCGGCCCGTAAGTGAGCGTCTGTGGCCATTTTGGCCGACTGATGCTTGTTGAATCGGCGGCGGAGACCGTCGGTGAGATAGATCACTTGATTGGCAGTTCGGCAAAATCTTCTGCGGCTACTCGACACAGGTTCTGTAAAGCTGTTTGAGCTCTTTGAGCTTGTCACTGTACTGTCCTTGATTGGACCCTTTCAGTGCGGTTTCTCCTTATTTTCAGCCCTGCCCTTCTTTCCTTTCTTCTTCCACAAACAAAAGACCAAGGACTGACAACGGCCGCTGCCATTTGCCAATTCAGATCAGACATATCCTTGATTAGAAGTAAGCTATATTACGAAACCATCTGTGGTGAGCGAGAGTGCTGTGAAAATGGTAAGCAAACGCTGCTGGTTTGGTATGGAGAGTCATTTCCTCTCGCACAAGTGTAGAATGTACGTTGCGAGTTGGTCAGTTGGTCAGTTGGTCAGTTGGTCAGTTGGCTTGTAGTCTTGGCGGTGTTTGCACCTTTTGGGCCCGACACAGACGACGTGAGGCAGTGCAACAGCCAGCCTTCATCAGCGCTACTTGTCTCAAGCATGACTGTTTGGACGCAGTGTTGCCAAAGCCAGTGTCAAGAACAACAGAGTAATATAACCAGAATATAAATAATGTAATGTAGGGTGAATAGGAACAGTAATGTGAATAGTATTAATGTGAATGTGAATAATTTAAATAGCAACAGTAACGGTAACAGCAACAATCCCTCTCTCTCTCCTCCCCCTCCCTCTCTCTCCTTCTCCCACTCTCTCTTCCTCTCTCTCTTTCCCTCTCTCTTTCCCTCTCTCTCTCTCTCCCACTCTCTCTTCCTCTCTCTCTTTCCCTCTCTCTCCCTCTCTCTCTCCCTCTCCCTCTCTCTCTCCCTCTCTCTCTCCCTCTCTCCACAGGGCTGGTGAAGCTGCTCTGTGGTTTCCCCATAATGGCAGGCGGGTAAGACTGGACCATGGGCTGGGTCTCAACCAGAACCGCTGGGTTCTCTCCGTACTCCTCCCGTCCTTCTCTCCCATCTCTATTCTACCCGTCCCTGGCAGAGTCGCTGCGCTCATGACTGCTGAGGAGAGGAGTCACGGGGAGGAGGGCACAACCGCGGCGGCCATTTTGGGAGCGGGCCACGCGTGGCTGCTGAGCTATGAATGCGTAGCGAGGTGGAAATAGTGCAGCCAGTGGGTAAAACACTGTGACCGTGGAGCTGAACTGATACATTAACTGGTCAAGCAAGGGAGTACAGCCACTGATGAAAATATATATCAGCGCTGCACTAGGAGTTAATGTAAACCTTAACTTAATGTAAAAAATGTAAATGAACCTTGTCAGTGTGAGCTTTTATATGAGGGTATATTCACTGTGTCTGAGTCGTGTGTCTGGAGTCTGGTTTTTGTCCTGGGTGACGGGGGCTAAATCTCTCCCGGGGGGGTGTAACACAAGTGTCTCTGGCAGTCGCTGCAGTCCGCGCACCTCAACGGTTTCTGTCGCTTGTTACTGCTGATTTTGCCGGTGTGTCTTCATGTTGCATGAAGGGACTTGCTGACGGGCCGTCTGCTGTATCTTGCTTGGTGATGCAGACTGGTGATTAAAGGGATCTCTCCAGGGACAGCTGTTCACCACTGATACTCTCACTAGACAGATACGTTTTGCGCTGAGAGGGACGCCTTGAAATAGGTACGCTGTCACACAGAAATATCAGAACATCTTGACTGCAAATCGACACCTTGGAATTATTAGATTCACCCGATTTTTCTTTTGTACAAAAATGACTAATC
>NW_024881063.1:0-2279 GCF_900700415.2 Clupea harengus
TTATGTGTATATTATCCAACTCACCAGGAAAGCAACTATTTGCCTAAATGCATGTTTGTTTTTAATGTTGGGAGGTGGGGACATTAAAACAACACTATGCAGTAATTTGCTACTTTGGAAGTATGTTTGTATATAGGCAACTAGTTTTGGCACCACCTTCAAATTCATTTCAATGGAATATGGTCATGTGAAGCACAGATACACACACCTGATGGGATATGGTCATGTGAAGCCCAGATACACACACCTGATGGAATATGGTCATGTGAAGGACACATAAACACACCTGATGGGATATGATCATAAACACACCTGATGGGATATGGTCATGTGAAGGACAGATACACACACCTGATGGAATATGATCATAAACACACCTGATGGAATATGGTCATGTGAAGCACAGATACACACACCTGCTGTCCCCACTAGCCATCCAGGCTACGCACTACGTAACTCTGTGATCCAGATTGGGAAAAGCGTTCACAGCACGACACTGCCAACTACAGAAGATACCAGTTAGCAGGCTAGCAAGTTAGCAAGTATCAGTGACATCTTGGCTGCTGTTGGTTGGTCTTCCCAAGGTTTTTGCATGCCATTTAGATAGTTAGTTCAGAGGCTTTAGACTAGAAGCCCTTGCTGCTGTTTTAAAGAATTTGCACAATAACAGAGATCAAGCAAGGGTAATCAACCCAAACCATCACTATAGTGAAGATGTCATTTCCTTGTGGATAAAACCAGAAAACAAGTAGAACTATGACTTCTGCTGAGTTGTTGTGGAGAGTGACTATCTAGATGTTTATAAAGATTAAGAATGTGGATAAACATCACTCAAATTCATTAGAGCGGGTCTATGACGGAAGATTTAAGGCTCTGATGAATCATTGAAAATACATCTTTCTATTTCCTCCCATTGAAGACCTGAACTGAAAGAATAGCATATAATAGGAAAGATTTGAAATGAGCGAGCAGGCACATAAGGACACTGTCCTGTCCTTTCCTGTCCTGAGATAAACTGCATGCCTGGTCACCCGATTCAGCCTTGCCTGGCCCTGCACAGACCCCCCCACTGCACCCACCGATTACCATCTCTGCAGTCACTCCACACACAGACCTGTCTATGCCTCTGGCCCCCGCCGTGCCATAGACAGGATAACGTTGACTACAACAATGAGTGTTATCTGGGGTGGGGGGTTAAGAGGGAGGCAGGCGGGTGGTTACAGAACACTGATAAGGAGTGTGATTAGAACGAGCCTAATTTCCGGACTGAGGAGTCGCTCCGCACTCTCTTAGCCCACTGGGGCTGCAGTGAGGAGTATAAGTGGAAAAGACAAATTTGGCTAGGTCTTTATCTGGCCAAAACAAACCCGGGGAGGATCGCAAGGTCTTTATCTGGCCAAAACAAACCCGGGGAGGATCGCAAGGTCTTTTTCTGGCCAAAACAAACCCGGCGAGGATCGCATTACCTGCCCATTCCGACATCGCTTACATAACTGTGTCACACTATATACTTAACCTATATTTCTAAAATGGAGGGCTGTTGTGCACTTACACTAACACATATGACTTTTGTATACACGCATTTACCGGGCAAATCAAAACACACGTTTTTTACTGGAGGTCTGACCAATGTGCTCAGTGGCAGCCTGGTCTGAGGGGTCGTGTGCAGGCTTCACTGATAGTCTGTGTCTGGCTGTTAGGACAAAGAACGTGATCTCTTTTTCTTTTTTTTTTCCACAGGCACTGCAGCGGTTCCAATAACTTGATACATAACCCATCTCAGAAGAGCAGAGCTGGGGCTCAAGCCAATCATTCAGCGTGGGCTTTATTTTTAGCCACAGTTGGGCTGGGCTGGGCTGGGCTGGGCTGAGCTGAGCTGGGCTGGGCTCTCAAGCAGCACTGACTGAGGCCGGACGGGGAGAACGTGTCAGGGCCCGACTCCACACTCTGCACTCTGCACGCCTGCCGACTGCCTGTTACCATGACACCGGCGCCCAGATAAGATGTTCATATGCAACATATTCTCAGGAGACCTTCGTCAAGATGGAAGTGTGTTTGTGTGTGTGTGTGTGTGTGTGTGTGTGTGTGTGTGTGTGTGAGACTAAGAGAGTTGGAAGACAGATAGGGAATGACAGAGAGAGACAGCGAGCGAGAGAGACAGTGGATATGACTGGAATTTTAGGACATTTTAAGGGAATGCGTCACGTTATTTAATGTGCTTAACTGCTATGTAAAATGTATCCATCCTTTAACTGTTCAGTGATCCAATGATGAACACC
>NW_024881065.1:0-2251 GCF_900700415.2 Clupea harengus
TCCTCCTCTCCTCCTCCTCCTCCTCTAACTCCTTTGCCTTTCTGATCACTTCTCACTTCAATGTTGCCATCAATTGTTTTCCAAACCAGGAGCTAACCTGTGGCCATCATATTGCTAAAGCTTTGATTTCAAATTGCACAACAGCCTTGGAAATGGAAGTTTTGCCAATTGAATAGCAGTGTGTTCTGTCTGAACACAAGGAGGTTTTGGCATTGATGAAGTGTGCAAAGTAGAGAGGATGGTGTTTAGTGTTTTGAAGAAAGTGTGGTTAACAATTGAAATTTGTGTCTAAAGCAGATAATTGTGTGTTGTGTTTTGAAGAAAGTGTGGTTAACAATTGAAATTTGTGTCTAAAGCAGATAATTGTGCTTATAGTTTAGCAGAACTGGTTTAGGGAGTTGGCACATGAGTTACAGGTTGTGGTCATTGTGCCATAAGTTCCAGTTTTTTAATGTAATCAATCGAGAAAAACTGTAAGCATGAAGTGGGCAGCCAGTCTAATTTCACGTGTAGCTCAGGCACACACACGCACACACACGCACACACACACACACACACACACACACACACACACACACACACACCACAGCGCAGGCTACCGCCTCACGGCCCTCACTACCTCATTATACATGACATTAGCAATAACACACAGGCAGCCAATCAAACCTCCATGACATCAGCAATAACACACAGTCAGCCAATCAGAACTCCATGATAATAGCAATAACACACAGTCAGCCAATCAGAACTCCATAACATTAGCAATACACAGTCAGCCAATCAGAACTCCTAATCATGGCCCTGCTGGAATGGCGGCTTCACATCACCCTGGGGGGTCATCACTCTGGGGGGTCATCACCCTGGGGGGGGCATCACTCTGGGGGGGTCGGGGGTCATCACTCTGGGGGGGGGGTCATCACCCTGGGGGGGTCATCACTCTGGGGGGTTATCCTGCACTAATAACCAGCTGCTCATTGGGCTGATTCTGTTAGATGGTGGTACTCATCTCCCCTTTGTGTAGGCCATCAGAACCCACATCTCCTCTTTGTGCTGTTGTCCAATCAGAACTCGGGATTGTAGGTAGGAATGAGACAAAGGGTGGTTGCCCTTGGCAACGGTCTGATAGAGTTCAACTGTCAGTTATTGAGAAATGTCAAACCTCTGGACACCTCGACTGACCAATCAGAGACTCGGCCCTAAAGGATGAATAAAGACAGAACCCTAGTGGGTTTTCCTCCACTCTTATCCTTTTCAAAAGATCCGTGAGGTACAGCCACTGACACACACACACACACACACACACAGACACACAGACCCCCCCCACACACACACAGACACACAAAGACACACACACACACACACACACACACACACTGGTGTGAAATCCAGACTAGTGAAGCGGACACACACACACACACACACACACACACACACACACACACACACACACACACACACACTGGTGTGAAATCCAGACTAGTGAAGCGGACACACACACACACATTCTGATTGGTCTTCTAAAATCGTGTTTATTAGACTTCCTTATTGAAATAAAGTTTGATCTTTATTATCTTCATTCCACCTTCATTGTTTGGCGGCGCTTATGGATACTCATCTGTTGTTTCTTTAAATGAATGAAGAAACCGGCAGGACTGTGGATTATCTACAGCCTCCATTCTAAACAGTCGAACTTTGCTTTTGACACGCACCTCTTGGGGGGAAACTAATGTCAATCAAAAGCAAAGTGGTAATGTCGATCAAATACAATACAAGTCCACTCAGCATAGGCTACACCATAAGCCATCAGACCCAAAGACGAGGTTTTCTTTCTTAATAGTGTATTATTGGATAAATCGGTTACATCCAATCAAATATTCCTTTTTTTTACCTTAATTTACATTTGTTGTACAGTAATCTAAGTCTCATTCAGGAATTTATCTGAGTCTAATTCAGGAAGTAATCTAAGTCTCATTCAGGAAGTAATCTTGGCTAAAAGTCTCATTGACATTGTTAAAGCAGGGAAGATGGGACACTGAGTATTTTATCACTTTAGACTTTAGATAAATGGAGAGATGATCAAATGTTTGCCCTGGTCTCGGTAGATTATGTAGTTTATTGCACACAAGAAAATGAAGACTTTAAACTGATTCTGAAAACTGTTTATTGATGTGTTAATCATGAAGCCTACTGTTCTGTGCTCCTGTGTTCCAGACTATAGAATTATTACTAACCAGCAGAATCTGTCATTTGG
>NW_024881066.1:0-2250 GCF_900700415.2 Clupea harengus
CCAGTCTGCAGTCCTCTTGGGCCTCCAGTGAGTTTTCCCTCCTATATATTTCAATAAATAAACACATGCATAAATACTTTTTTTTTTTTTCTGTGTCCAGTCTGCAGTCCTCTTGGGCCTCCATTGGGTTTTCCCTCCTATATATTTCAATAAATAAACACATGCATAAATACTTTTTTTTTTTTTTTTCTTTGTCCAGTCTGCAGTCCTCTTGGGCCTCCAGTAAGTTTTCCCTCCTTTATTATATATTTAAATAAATAACAAATGCATAAATACTTTTTTTTTTTTTCTGTGTCCAGTCTGCAGTCCTCTTGGGCCTCCAGTGAGTTTTCCCTCCTTTATTATATATTTAAATAAATAAACAAATGCATAAATACTTTTTTTTTTTTTTCTGTGTCCAGTCTGCAGTCCTCTTGGGCCTCCAGTGAATTTTCCCTCCTTATTATATATTTAAATAAATAAAACACATGCATAAATACTTTTTTTTTTTTTTTTTTTTTTTTCTGTGTCCAGTCTGCAGTCCTCTTGGTCCCCATTGGTTTTCCCTCCTATATATTTCAATAAATAAACACATGCATAAATACTTTTTTTTTTTTTTTTTTTTTTTTTCTGTGTCCAGTCTGCAGTCCTCTTGGTCCTCCATTGGGTTTTCCCTCCTATATATTTCAATAAATAAACACATGCATAAATACTTTTTTTTTTTTTTTTTTTTTTTTTTCTGTGTCCAGTCTGCAGTCCTCTTGGGCCTCCAGTGAGTTTTCCCTCCTATATATTTCAATAAATAAACACATGCATAAATACTTTTTTTTTTTTTTTTTTTTTCTGTGTCCAGTCTGCAGTCCTCTTGGTCCTCCATTGGGTTTTCCCTCCTACATATTTCAATAAATAAACACATGCATAAATACTTCTTTTTTTTTTTTTTTCTGTGTCCAGTCTGCAGTCCTCTTGGGCCTCCAGTGAATTTTCCCTCCTTTATTATATATTTAAATAAATAAACACATGCATAAATACTTTTTTTTTTTTTTTTTTTTTCTGTGTCCAGTCTGCAGTCCTCTTGGTCCCCCATTGGGTTTTCCCTCCTATATATTTCAATAAATAAACACATGCATAAATACTTTTTTTTTTTTTTTTTTTTTTTTCTGTGTCCAGTCTGCAGTCCTCTTGGTCCTCCATTGGGTTTTCCCTCCTATATATTTCAATAAATAAACACATGCATAAATACTTTTTTTTTTTTTTTTTTTTTTTTTCTGTGTCCAGTCTGCAGTCCTCTTGGGCCTCCAGTGAGTTTTCCCTCCTATATATTTCAATAAATAAACACATGCATAAAATACTTTTTTTTTTTTTTTTTTTCTGTGTCCAGTCTGCAGTCCTCTTGGTCCTCCATTGGGTTTTCCCTCCTATATATTTCAATAAATAAACACATGCATAAATACTTTTTTTTTTTTTTTTTTTTTTTTTTCTGTGTCCAGTCTGCAGTCCTCTTGGGCCTCCAGTGAGTTTTCCCTCCTATATATTTCAATAAATAAACACATGCATAAATACTTTTTTTTTTTTTTTTTTTCTGTGTCCAGTCTGCAGTCCTCTTGGGCCTCCAGTGAGTTTTCCCTCCTATATATTTCAATAAATAAACACATGCATAAATACTTTTTTTTTTTTTTCTGTGTCCAGTCTGCCAGTCCTCTTGGGCCTCCATTCGGTTTTTCCCTCCTATATATTTCAATAAATAAACACATGCATAAATACTTTTTTTTTTTTTTTTTTTTTTTTTCTTTGTCCAGTCTGCAGTCCTCTTGGGCCTCCAGTGAGTTTTCCCTCCTTTATTATATATTTAAATAAATAAACAAATGCATAAATACTTTTTTTTTTTTCTGTGTCCAGTCTGCAGTCCTCTTGGGCCTCCCAGTGAGTTTTCCCTCCTTTATTATATATTTAAATGAATAAACAAATGCATAAATAGCTTTTTTTTTTTTTTTTCTGTGTCCAGTCTGCAGTCCTCTTGGGCCTTCCAGTGAATTTTCCCTCCTTTATTATATATTTAAATAAATAAACACATGCATAAATACTTTTGTTTTTTTTTTTTTTTTTTTTCTGTGTCCAGTCTGCAGTCCTCTTGGTCCCCCATTGGGTTTTCCCGTCCTATATATTTCAATAAATAAACCACATGCATAAAATACTTTTTTTTTTTTTTTTTTTTTTTTTTTTTTCTGTGTCCAGTCTGCAGTCCTCTTGGTCCTCCATTGGGTTTTCCCT
>NW_024881069.1:0-2211 GCF_900700415.2 Clupea harengus
CCCATATACACCACGAAGGAGTCCAACAGCACTGGGTCTCATGCCCATAGCCTTTACAGTGTATACTGTAGTGTAAAGGTATATTATGAGTTTGTATCTCACTCAGAAACATAAATCTAACGTAGCACCCCTAACCTAATGTACAGTTATAGATGTGAGATCAAATAATTAGTACGAGGAGAAGTAGTTGAGAGAATGCCTGTGATCGTTGCATAGCCAGCTTTGCTGTCTTCATTGTTGCTGTAATCGTTATTGTCATTGTTAGAGTTCCTGTAGGTCAACGGTTATGGCAACACACCAAGGTCAGCAGTGTGATACCTTTTACGTGAAAGCGTCTACTAAATGAGTCTGCTAAATGAGTCTACTAAATGAGTCTACTAAATGAGCCTACTGAACATAAATCTCATCCTACTCGATCTCACTCAAACTGAAGGACAGAGGAGTCTAGGAGAGGTTATATACCTCCATTGCAGAGACTGAGGCAAGATGGCCAAAGCAGAGAATGCCCTCTC
This sequence comes from Clupea harengus, assembly GCF_900700415.2. Taxonomy (NCBI): domain Eukaryota; kingdom Metazoa; phylum Chordata; class Actinopteri; order Clupeiformes; family Clupeidae; genus Clupea; species Clupea harengus. Next base: position 513 of record NW_024881069.1, read on the forward strand.
TAGCCCTGTCCCTCCCCCACACACGTGCAGTCGGCTCCCATTCATCTCAGATGCATATGAGGCATTGAACACAATAGACAGGAACTGCATACAGTACACATAGTCAAACATGGGCATTTAACATAATAGACAGGAACGGCATGCAGGACACATAGTCAAACATGGGCATTTATTCATCTGAAACTAAGCAAGTTTTAAAGTATCAGTTTTTTAACGTAGGAACTGTCATAATAACTGTACCTGTAATTTTCCTTATTAATAATAATAATAATAACTATCATAGTCCTTGCAGGAAAAAATACAGCATTCATTGGAAGTATTTCATAAATCAGGTCAAGTCAAGTTTTACTATCCCACTAGGGGTGGAATCACAAGGCATCACAATACATGAAATTTGTAATATCTTACCCAGTCTCAACATGGCAGAGAAAGAGATCATTACTGTGAGACAGAGATCAATACTGTGAGACAGAGATCAATAATCAATACTGTGAGACAGAGATCATTCAGAGACAGAGATCATTACTGTGAGACAGAGATCAATACTGTGAGACAGAGATCATTCAGAGACAGAGATCATTACTGTGAGACAGAGATCAATACTGTGAGACAGAGATCAATACTGTGAGACAGAGATCAATACTGTAAGACAGAGATCAATACTGTGAGAAGGAGATCAATACTGTGAGACAGAGATCAATAATCAATACTGTGAGACAGAGATCATTCAGAGACAGAGATCATTACTGTGAGACAGAGATCAATACTGTGAGACAGAGATCAATACTGTGAGACAGAGATCAATACTGTGAGACAGAGATCAATACTGTGAGACAGAGATCAATACTGTAAGACAGAGATCAATACTGTGAGAAGGAGATCAATACTGTGAGACAGAGATCATTAATCAATACTGTGAGACAGAGATCATTCAGAGACAGAGATCATTACTGTGAGACAGAGATCAATACTGTGAGACAGAGATCAATACTGTGAGACAGAGATCAATACTGTAAGACAGAGATCAATACTGTGAGAAGGAGATCAATACTGTGAGACAGAGATCAATAATCAATACTGTGAGACAGAGATCATTCAGAGACAGAGATCATTACTGTGAGACAGAGATCAATACTGTGAGACAGAGATCAATACTGTGAGACAGAGATCAATACTGTGAGACAGAGATCAATACTGTAAGACAGAGATCAATACTGTGAGAAGGAGATCAATACTGTGAGACAGAGATCATTAATCAATACTGTGAGACAGAGATCATTCAGAGACAGAGATCATTACTGTGAGACAGAGATCATTACTGTGAGACAGAGATCAATACTGTGAGAAGGAGATCAATACTGTGAGACAGAGATCATTAATCAATACTGTGAGACAGAGATCAATACTGTGAGAAGGAGATTATTACTGTGAGACAGAGATCATTAATCAATACTGTGAGACAGAGATCAATACTGTGAGAAGGAGATTATTACTGTGAGACAGAGATCATTAATCAATACTGTGAGACAGAGATCAATACTGTGAGAAGGAGATTATTACTGTGAGACAGAGATCATTAATCAATACTGTGAGACAGAGATCAATACTGTGAGACAGAGATCATTACTGTGAGAAGGAGATTATTACTGTGAGACAGAGATCATTAATCAATACTGTGAGACAGAGATCAATACTGTGA
>NW_024881070.1:0-2209 GCF_900700415.2 Clupea harengus
AAAGAAGAAAGTGAAGAAAGGAAAGAAGAAAAGAAAGAAGAGTGAAAGAATGAAAGAAGAAAGGAAAGAACAGTGGAAGAAGAAAAGAAAGAAGGAAAGAAGAAAGGAAAGAAGAGTAAAAGAAGGAAAGAAGAAAGGAAAGGAGAGTGGAAGAAGGAAAGAAGAGTAGAAGAAGGAAAGAATAATATTCCTAGTTATACAGTTGAATGGAGAGGGACAGAGAGAAGAGGAGCCTTGGAACCTTGGCGCAGGTGTCAGTGAAGCACAGGTGCAAGCCAGTTTAATGACCCTATTATGATGTCATAATGGCCCAATGTAAGTCAATGGGAAAATTTGTATTCGTTTTTCTTTAATATCTAAAAAAGTATAAAGTTTAGAAAAATGAAAAATACATAGCATAAGTGTCCTTTACAAGACCTAAACGCCAAAGTTTGAACGGAGTTTCTAAGTTAAGCGGTTCGAGCTGAATTAAACGCAGAAGTCGGTAAAAAGAATAATAAGAAGTACTAGAAAATGCATTTCCTGAAGGAAATACCAGTGCATGAAATGCAAAAGTTAAGAAAGGAAGAAGAAAAGAAAGAAGAGTGAAAGAAGGAAAGAAGAAAAGAAAAGAAGAGTAAAAGAAGGAAAGAAGAGTGGAAGAAGGAAAGGAGAAAGGAAAGAAGAGTGAAGAAAGGAAAGGAGTGGAAGAAGGAAAGAAGAAAAGAAAGAAGAGTGAAAGAAGGAAAGAATAAAGGAAAGAAGAGTGGAAGAAGGAAAGAAGAAGGGAAGAAGGAAAGAAGAAAAGAAAGAAGAGTGAAGAAAGGAAAGATGAGTGGAAGAAGGAAAGAAGAAAAAAAAAGAAAAGTGAAAGAAGGAAAGAAGAGTGAAAGAAGGAAAGAAGAGTGGAAGAAGGAAAGAAGAAAGGAAAGAAGTGGAAGAAGAGTTGAAGAAGGAAAGAAGAGTGGAAGAAGGAAAGAAGAAAGGAAAGAAGTGGAAGAAGGAAAGAAGAGTTGAAGAAGGAAAGAAGAAAGGAAAGAAGAGTGGAAGAAGGAAAGAAGAGTGGAAGAAGGAAAGGGATAGAGAAAGATGGAAAGAAAAAAAAGTAGAGTATGGAAGGTGTCTCTTAATATAAAACAGTTAAATGGAGAGGGACAGAGAGAAGAGGAGCCTTGGAACCTTGGCGCAGGTGTCAGTGAAGCACAGGTGCAAGCCAGTTTAAAGACCCTATTATGATGTCATAATGGCCCAATGTAAGTCAATGGGAGAAATTGTATTAGTTTTTCTTTAATATTTAAAAAAGTATAAAGTTTAGAAAAATTTAAAATACATAGCATAAGTGTCCTTTACAAGACCTACGCGCCAAAGTTTGAACAAAGTTTTTAAGTTAAGCGGTTCGAGCTGAATTAAGCGCAGAAGTTTGGTACAAAGAATAATAACTAGAAAATGCATTTCCTGAAGGAAATACCAGTGCATGAAATGCAAAAGTTAAGAAAGGAAGAAGAAAAGAAAGAAGAGTGAAGAAGCAAAGAAGAAAGGAAAGAAGAGTAAAAGAAGGAAAGAAGAGTGGAAGAAGAAAAGAAAGAAGAGTGAAGAAAGGAAAGAAGAGTAGAAGAAGGAAAGAAGAAAAGAAAGAAGAGTGAAAGAAGGAAAGAAGAAAGGAAAGAAGAGTGGAAGAAGGAAAGAAAGAAGAGTGAAGAAAGGAAAGAAGAGTAGAAGAAGGAAAGAAGAAAAGAAAGAAGAGTGAAAGAAGGAAAGAAGAAAGGAAAGAAGAGTGGAAGAAGGAAAGAAAGAAGAGTGAAGAAAGGAAAGAAGAGTAGAAGAAGGAAAGAAGAAAAGTAAGAAGAGTGAAAGAAGGAAAGAAGAGTGGAGGAAGGAAAGAAGAAAAGAAAGAAGAGTGAAGAAAGGAAAGAAGAGTAGAAGAAGGAAAGAAGAAAAGAAAGAAGAGTGAAAGAAGGAAAGAAGAAAGGAAGAAGAGTGAAAGAAGGAAAAAAGATTAGAAGAAGGAAAGAAGAGTGGAAGAAGGAAAGAAGAGTGGAAGAAGGAAAGAAGAAAGTAAAGAAGAGTGGAAGAAGGAAAGAAGAAAGGAAAGAGAAAACAAACTAGAAAATGCATTTCCTGAAGGAAATACCAGTGCATGAAATGCAAAAGTTAAGAAAGGAAGAAGAAAAGAAAGAAGAGTGAAAGAAGGAAATAAGAAAGGAAAGAAGAGTAAAGAAAGGAAAGAAGA
>NW_024881071.1:0-2207 GCF_900700415.2 Clupea harengus
GATTAGCCCCACAATAAGAAAGATGGTGAATGTGTAAACGCTGCCTACTTTTCGGCCTCAGAGCGAGTGCTCTGTTCCATGCGAGTGTAGGCGTCCATCTTACGATTCAACCGATCTTTTAGAAAGATGTGGAAAATATGACTCTCCAACACCTGCAACACGTGAGCAGAGATATGAGTTTTAAGAGACTGAGTGACAGAGTGATTGATTAAACAAACTGAATGAGAGAAGCTGTCTCTAAATTGTGTGTTCACCTCTTTATAAAAGGGCTGGTCCAATGGCTCCCTGGACTTGAGGAACTCCTGACTATTAAAGACTCTGTGCTCATAGTTCAGATGGTCGGCCACACCCCTGAGGAGAGAAGCACTTGGTCATTCAAAATGCATTGTGCTGGATTCATAGAATATTTTTTTTATTTGTAATCAACCTTCAATTCCTGATATAAATGTTATATTCGAACAAAGATAAATTGTACATTTCTTATGTAAAGTAGTATTTATTTATTGTTACACCAGGTTCTATTGCTCGTAGCTTGAATATTCTCTCCCTTGTACGTCGCTTTGGACAAAAGCGTCTGCTAAATGACTAAATGTAAAATGTAAATGTAATGTACAAACAAATATTAAGTGTACAAAGATAAAGTGTACAAACTAACATGAGTGATGATCCTTGTCACAGCCTCAGTTTAAATTGTACAACGCCCTGAGCCAATGAGCCACCGCATGCAACACCTTTGTGTCCATCACCAGCCGCTGACCTGAAGATGTTGACGATGAGCTCCAGGCTGATGTTCTGGATCTCCCAGTTGAGGCGCTGCTGCCAGAGACGCCGCTGTGCCCGCAGCTCATTCACTGCAGTGCTGCCGCCCTGCTGGCTGATCTCCAGGTCATAGTGAAGCTGGAGGCCTCTCCTCCTGCACAACACACACAACCACACACACACTCGCTCGCTCATTCCCACCCGCCATCTTTAACACTACTGAGGACCGAGCGGTCTCTCTGCACACATGTCCTCCTCCTGCACAACACACACAACCACACACACACTCGCTCGCTCATTCCCACCCGCCATCTTTAACACTACTGAGGACCGAGCGGTCTCTCTGCACACGTGTCCTACCGGGTCCTGAAGCACTCCGCGGCGGCTGACGGCACAGCTGGGAGGTCACTGAGCTCGGAGCTGGACGAGGACACGGTCCCATCATCGATGTTGATTAAAATCAGGTCATCCGTTTCCTGTAGAACGAACGGGAGAGAACATTACTTTAGGCTTAAGTAGCTCGGTTTAGAAACCTTGAACTAATTAGACCAATTTCAAAGGTTTACCGCAGAAACCTCCTCAAAGTGGCTGAGGTGGCAGCCCATGAGGAAAGCGGTGGGCGCCATGACGAAGTCCAGCATCTGGTGTGGGAGCGTGGGCACCAGCGGGTGCTGCCAGTGCAGGGGGTGGATGTAGAGCATGAAGCACTCCGCCATCACCGTCAGCCGGGCCCAGTCGCTGGAGAAGAACACAATCCGCCGCTCGGCCAGGATGGCTGTGATTATCTGTGATTAAGACAGAAAGAGTCCGAAAAAAACAGGGACTGATAAGTTACTCTTTATTTTAAATTGTGCGTAATTTGAATGGGGCTGGGTAAGTGTCCAAATTAATGTGCACTTCTATTCTGTAGTAATTTCCTTCCAGCAGCACAATAATGGCATACAGTGCATATTAGCAGTACTTCAACATTGGCTGTGCTTAAACACACACACACACACACACACACACACACACACACACACACACACACACACACACACACACACACACTTGGCTTTCCTACTGCAATGTTCTTGTTTAATGGCTTTGCATATTGAAGATTTGGAGGCAAGCTTTTCTGTTTCTGTAGTTATAATGGAGAATGTCAAACCTGTAAAAGTTCCCTTGTTTGAAAGCAGAGAAATGGAAGGTGTAGATCTAGATCCACCACAGGGTGGTGTTTGTCTTCCCTGGAAGGCAGCACAATCACCAGGGGGCTCAGGTTAAACACCTGCCAAAGACAAGATGCCAAAGATATCCTGCTGATCACACATCTTCTTCTGCTGCCACTTTATATTGACGATAAACGTGGTTCCATTCGGAGTTTTCAGAGTTGTTTTTTATTATTATTATTATTATTATTATTATTATTAACCAACCAGATGAAGATCTCCAGGGGGTGGAATGGG
>NW_024881072.1:0-2190 GCF_900700415.2 Clupea harengus
GATAACCTCAAATGAAAACATTTGTTTCTATCTACCACATTAACCTATCTACCACATTAACCTGACAAAGTAGTAAATTAACCTAATTGCACATTTCGGAAGGCCGATTTATAAAAATATCTTTGAGGTGTTGAGATTCATGATTTAAAAACTCACCATTGGGGAGAATGTAGGCTACATCAGAATAAAAGTTTCAATGACAAGTTTCAATGTCCCATCTTGAGACCATGCTGCGTAGTCTATGATTAAACACTCAATAATCTAGTAATCAAACACCTTCCCAACAGTGCCTGGAAATGCCTTAAGATATTTGCATCATACCAGCCACCCTGTGAAACTAACTCCTTATTAGAACACTAATTATTTAGATGAGGACCAGCAGAGAGTGTAGATGATTACTGTGGCTTGAAGGTTATTCATCCAGGCGTCTGCACAAGTGCAGGGTAAAGTCAAAATGGCTGGATGCACTGATGTGTAAGTTCAGGTATATCTAAAGAGGTTGGAATACTCACTACCACCTTCTTTGCACTTGGCAAGCTCTTTTCTGTCTTTAATTGATACTGATGAGTTTTACTGCAATTTAGCTAATTCATTACTGGGCTTGTTTAAAAGATCTGTTTTTCTGTTTAACAATGTGGCCTATAATAACGTAACCGATTTTTTTATTTTCTTAAAGCCTCTGTTTTAGCTCCTTAGTTCTGCCACTTGACTTACTACTGCCCCCGCTAGCGAGTAGCTGAAAAGCACACAAGTCTAGGGCAGAATACGCGTGAATGGCACAAGAAACACACAGATTTTTGGCGTTGGTCCGCACTGAAGCCTGTAGCTGAGCACTTTTTTTCTTTTACTTATTCAGTATTATCAGTGTCGAGTCAAATGATTGATTTTCAATACCTTTTGTGTGTGTGTGTGTGTGTGTGTGTGTGTGTGTGTGTGTCTGTGTTTGTGACTGAGTGTGTGTGTGTGTGTATGTGCGCGTGTGTGTCCGTGCTGCCAATTAACTTCTGCAGCGGTATTCTTACTAACCTAAGTGGTGCTTTACTGACTCAAGCCAGCCTTGCTGCTGTACACCATTGGGTCAACTCTAGCCTTAAGGTCCAATTGATTCAAATGGCCTTTATTTCAACCAGCCAACCTGAAGCTAAATGCTAATGTATTCCAGCCTGACGAGGGCCAGTAAATGGTCAAGACTGTGCCATGAAGGACGGGTCATACAGGGACAGAGAGAGCTTGGAAGACAGCTGTGAAGCTACCAAGGCTTAAGGCCAATGACCACTGGTGGCATTTGATGCGTGTCTACTTTTTTTAGTTCAATTTAACAGAGCAACACCATTTTTTTGTGTCTTTATACCACCGTTCTATGTCTTTATACTACGGTTCTATGTCTTTACACCAACGGCCCACAGAGACAGCATGGTTTTCAAATGTTCACCAATTTGAAGCGATTGTTATAAAGTTTAGAGAGAGACCACTAATACTCTGAGACAGGGGAGACCAAGGGGTGCCATGGCAACATACTGTGATTCCTGGTTAAATAGATTTTGTTATTATTTTTGTATATTATTATTTTTTATTACAAATGATTGCTGTTATTATTATGTATTATTGTTGTTGTTATTATTATGATTATCGTTATTGTAATTTTATCAATCCCTATATGACAATGAAAAAATTCAGACTAGAATCCGCATTTAATAACAAAATGTCTGTTGTTTATTCTATATTAAGCTGAACTGATTCGATTCTGTTGTTCTGCTGTCCATTTGAGCTGTCACACAACCCTAGGTGTAATATCAACTGCACACTGATTCCTCAGTCACCTTGAGATTCGTCAATCTAAAGAAGAAAGGCAGAAATGGGCCTTTTAGATTGTTTAGCAATGGGTGTAAAGCCACGCTGCCTGCAAATTACCGCTTCTTTTGCAAACCTATTTCTGCCATCAAACACAATCAACTCTGTTCCTGCAGCTTACAAAATGAAATGCTGTATCCCACCCACCCACCCACCACCACCCACCCACCCACACACACACACACACACACACACACACACACACACACACACACACACACACCACACACACACACACACACACACACACACACACACACACACACACACACACACACACACACACACACACACACACACACACACGCGTATTTTAGCGATTTAAAGACATATTGCAAT
>NW_024881075.1:0-2180 GCF_900700415.2 Clupea harengus
GAGAGTTCGTGTGTGTGTGTGTGTGTTCTCTGGTGGATGCTCATAAGATGAAGCGGCGCTGGGATTTGTGGTCTAGTGGTGCAAGGAAGCCAAGTTTCACGTCTCTTTGATTGACTTTGGCTCTCAGGGCTCAGGCTGGTGTATCTGTGTGTGTGTGTGTGTGAGTCTGTGTGGTGTGTGTGTGTGAGTCTCTGTGTGTGTGAGTCTGTGTGTGTGTGTGTGTGTGAGTCTGTGTGTGTGTGTGTGAGTCTCTGTGTGTGTGTTTGTGTGTGAGATTCTGTGTGTGTGTGTGTGTGTGAGCTGCAGAGCTGTCTCCACAGACAAATGCATGTGGGGGTGGTGGCAGGGTCGAGCGCCATCACAAGTCAAGTGACAAGTCATCATGTCAGTGTGTGTGTGTGTGTGTGTGTGTGTGAAGTGGTGAATATTGTAGACTTGCCTTTCCAAGTGAGTGGTCGGATCACTGTATGGGTGTAGCAAGGCACATCAGACCTGCCTTTACAAGCAAATGGTTGTGTCACTTCATGTGAGTGTGTGTGTGAGTGAGTGTGTGTTTATACACATGTAAACCTGTCATCTCATTCTCTCATACACGCCACCCAACGTGTGCCTGCCTGTATCTGCCACTCAAGGAAGCAGCAGAGAGAAACACACACTGCTGTGAGGCACACACACACGCTGTGAGGCAGTGATCCCTGCATAAGCCACAGGACGGGCAACGTCACACAGTAGAAGCATCACTATCTCTCTGCATGTGTCTGTCTCTCTCTCTGTCTCTCTCTGTCTCTGTCTGTCTGATTGTCTGTCTCTCTATCTGGCTATCTATCTCTCTGTGTGTGTCTGTCTGTCTCTCGCTCTCTCTTTGTCTATCTGTCTATCTCTCTGTCTCTCTCTTTCTGTCTGTGTGTCTATCTTTCTGTCTCTGTCTCTCTCTATGTCTGTCTGATTATCTCTCTCTCTTTCTGTCTGTCTGTCTGATTGTCTGTCTCTCTCTCTCTCTGTCTGTCTGTGTGTCTAGCTCTCTGTCGCTCTCTCTTTCTGTCTGTGTGTCTATCTCCCTATCTCTCTTTGTCTGTCTGTCTGTCTGTCTATCTCTCTGTCTCTCTCCTGTCTTTCTCTATCTCTCTTTGTCTGTCTGATTGTCTGTCATTCTCTCTTTCTCTCTGTCTGTCTGTCTAAGCCAGGAAATAACATTGGGCACCAGTGTTTCAGGCGGACCACTGGCTAGTGTATGAGCTAATGAGCTAATTGCCTTGCTCAGGCAGTACATGTGGGGTGAATGGGATGGGAGTGTGCTAACGCTAGCTAGCAGACAATCCTACTTTAATACATGAAGCTCATGCGGGGTGAATGGGATGGGAGTGTGCTAACGCTAGCTAACAGACATTGTCGCTATACAATGGTAGTCCTTTGGGGGATCGTAGTCCCTCACATTGCGCATGCTCAGACACAAACGGTTTACGGCATAAGGCTCAACATCAACATCAACATATCTGGCTTGTCTTAACGCATAATGTAGGTTTATTTAACGTAATATTTAATAATGTTGTAAACGGTTTAAACGTCAACATATGGGGCTTGTCTTAACGCATAATGTGGGTATATTTGATGTTATATTTAATTATGTTGTAAACGGCTAACAGCATAAGGCTCTACGTCAACATATGAAACGAAACTGGGGAGAGACTTTTTGATCCTCCACCTCATCTGTTTTGTCCACTGTGACATCTTCTTTGTTTTTAAATAAATGGTCATGTTTTCAAAAAACTGGCTTTCGTCGCTTTTCTCCATGATTGAAAACGGATCTGTCGTTGTGACGCAATGTGAGGGACTACGATCCCCCAAAGGACTACCATCGTGTAGCGACAGACATACCTACTTTAATACATGAAGCTCCTGAAACAGGTGCCATGTTTGGTACTCAGCTCAGGAGAGAGGAGAGAGGAGAGGTCCACTTAGGAGACAGCGCCCTCTGGTGGTGAAAAGATAGCAGTCAGAGATCAGGAGAGACTGAGAGAGAGAGAGACGGATGAGAGTGGAAGAGAGAGAGAGAGAGGGAGGGAGGAGAGCGATGGACAGAGAGATAAGAGCGGAAGAGAGAGAGAGGGAGGGAGGAGAGCGATGGAGGAGAGAGAGAGAGAGAGAGGGAGGAGGAGAGAGAGAGGGAGGAGGAGAGAGAG
>NW_024881077.1:0-2156 GCF_900700415.2 Clupea harengus
TTAGGTTGCCGGTGACTGTCGGCCCATCAACATAGTTGAAGACGGTGGGCAGACTGAGGTGATTCGAATTGCTTCAGGGGACAATTCTTACGATTTACCGTCGAGGGGCACCATTGTGTCTCGCATACATTCCTTGTATGACGGCGAGAGAGCACGAAAAAAATACAATTAAACAACAGTGTCTAAAATACACGCTGTCTGAAGTGATTACTCGTTAATTTATAAGATTTAGTCTTGAGAAGAAAACAAACTTTTAATCACGATGAATCTAGATGAATGAATTTCAAAATGTGAGATTGTGAGTTGTGTTTATGAGCACCGGCTTCTAGCTGTCGGCTCTGCTGCTTAAGAGTACAGCAGCGCATATTTTCAAGTGTAACCATTGAACGGATCCCGTTTAACTGCCACAAGAGTTGTCCATCTTGTAATAAAGATCTCAGTGAGGAAACACGCTGTGTTTTTTCTATTTTCACTGCATTTTAATATAGCCTATAAATAGTGAATTTTAATATAAAAATATGAATGATTAATCGAAAATCGATCGTTAATTCTCCCGACGATCGATTAAGACAATTTAATCGAATGCCCATCCCTAACATACACACACACTCCCCTCATCTCCGTTATGTTATATACACACACACACACACACACACACACACACACACGCACAGGCCCTGTGCCAGACGCTCCTCTGCCGACTCTTTCTCACTCATTCCTGTTCCCTCAGCAACCATGAATGTTTGTGGTGTGCACTCTCTGTTTTCTCTCCCTCTCCCTCTTTCTCTCTGTCCCTCCCTCTCCCTCTCCCTCTTTCTCTCCCTCTCTCTCTCTGTCCCTCCCTCTTTCTCTCCCTCTCCCTCTTTCTCTCTGTCCCTCCCTCTTTCTCTCCCTCTCCCTCTTTCTCTCTGTCCCTCCCTCTTTCTCTCCCTGTCCCTCCCTCTCCCTCTTTCTCTCCCTCTTTCTCTCCCTCTCCCTCTTTCTCTCTGTCCCTCCCTCTCTCACAAGCAAGCATGTTTTCTCCACTGCCGCCGCCGAGACACAAAGTGGTCCATACACACACACACTCTCTCACACACACACACACACACACACACACACACACACACACACTCACACACACTCACACTCATACACACACACACACACACACACACACACACACACACACACACACACAAACACACAAACACAAACATATACAAACACACTCTCACACACACTCTCACTCTCTCTCACACCACACACACACACACACACACACAAACAAACACACACACACACTCTCTCACACACTCACACACACAAACACACTCACACTCACACACACACAAACAAACACACACACGCACACACACACTCTCACACACACACACACACACACACACACACACAAACACACACACACTCACACACACAAACACACACTCTCACTCTCTCACACACACACAAAATCACACACACACACACCCACACACACACACTCACACACACACACACAAACACACACACACACACACACACACTTACCACGGCCCTGGTTGCTGATGCTGGTCATGATGTCCTTGTAGTCCACGGTGTGGTGGTTCTCGTTGAAGGCCAGCTCTTTGGTGGTGATATTCTCCTTCGCCATCTCGGTGTAGGGTCCCTCCGCGGTGAAGTAGCAGGGCCTGTCGTCGTTCATGTTGTCGTGGTACACCAGCATGGCGTGCCGCCACCCGAAGTACTGGTGCATCCTCACCACAAACTCCCCCAGCTTCTTGTACGTGGGCCCTGTGTTGGTGATGGAGGTATACTCCTCAAACGCAATGGCTGCCGCGCCGGCGGTCACCATGGGAACGTGCCAGTGGCTGGTGAAGCGCGCCACCTGGGCGGCGGCGTAGTCGCAGCCCGGGCCGATGAAGGCCCAGGGGTTGTGGGACAGCCGGAGGTCGACGGCCGCCCGCGGGGCCACCGACTCGGAGCACTGACCCTCCTTGGTGTCGCTCCCGTTGAAGACGAGGACCAGGCGGTGTCCCGGCAACAGGGCGGGGTCGGAGTTCACGCGCTCCAGCGCTCGAGTCAGAGCAGGCGCCACGCGAGGCCACGCCCACGCGTAGTCTGTGTTGTTCTTGGGCAAGATGGCCGCCAGAGTGACATTCACACGACGGCCCCCC
>NW_024881078.1:0-2141 GCF_900700415.2 Clupea harengus
AGAAACTTCTTTCAAACTTTGCTGCATAGGTCTTGCTAAGGACACTTATGCTATGTATTTTTCATTTTTCTAAACTTTATACTTTTTAAAATATTAAAGAAAAACTAATACAATTTCTCCCATTGACTTACATTGGGCCATTATGACATCATAATAGGGTCTTTAAACTGGCTTGCACCTGTGCTTCACTGACACCTGCGCCAAGGTTCCAAGGCTCTCTTCTCTCTGTCCCTCTCCATTCAACTGTATACCTAGGAATATTAAGAGACACCTTCCATACTCTACTTTTTCTCTCTCCATCTTTCTCTCTATCCCTCTCATTCTACTTTCTCTCACACTCCATCTCTCTGCTTCACTCCATTTTCTCTCCTTCTTTCAATATTTTCACTCTTCTTTCCTTTTCTTCTTCCTTCTTCCACTCTTCTTTCCTTCTTCCACTTCTCTCCTTTCTTCTTTCCTTCTTCCACTCTTCTTTCCTTCTTCACTGTTCTTTAATTTTTTCTTTCCTTCTTCCACTCTTCTTTCACTCTTCTTTCTTTTCTTCTTTCCTTCTTCCACTCTTCTTTCCTTCTTTCACTCTTCTTTCCTTCTTTCACTTTTCTTTTTTTTCTTCTTTCCTTCTTTCACTTCTTTCTTTTCTTCTTTCCTTCTTCCCTTCTTCCACTCTTCTTTCACTTTCTTTTTTTCCTTCTTTCCTTCTTCCACTCTTCTTTCCTTTTTTCACTCTTCTCTCCTTTCTTCTTTCCTTCTTCCACTCTTCTTTCTTCCTTTCTTCACTGTTCTTTAATTTCTTCTTTCCTTCTTCCACTCTTCTTTCACTCTTCTTTCTTCACTCTTCTTTCCTTCTTCTTTCTTTTCTTCTTTCCTTTCTTCACTTTTCTTTCCTTTCTTCTTTCCTTCTTCCACTCTTCTTTCCTTCTTCTACTCTTCTTTTCTTTCTTCACTCTTCTTTCCTTTTTCCACTCTTCTTTCCTTCTTCTACTCTTCTTTTCTTTCTTCACTCTTCTTTCCTTTCTTCTTTCCTTCTTCCACTCTTCTTTCCTTCTTTCTCTCTTCTTTCTTTTCTTCTTTCCTTCTTCCACTCTTCTTCCACTCTTCTTTCCTTCTTTCACTCTTCTTTCTTTTCTTCTTTCCTTCTTCCACTCTTTTTTCCTTCTTTCACTCTTCTTTCCTTCTTTCCTTCTTTCACTTTTCTTTTTTTTTCTTCTTTCCTTCTTCCACTCTTCTTTCCTTTCTTCTTTCCTTCTTATACTTTTCTTTTTTTCCTCTTTCCTTCTTCTTTCCTTTCTTCACTCTTCTTTCTTTTCTTCTTTCCTTCTTCCCTTCTTCTTTCCTTCTTCGACTCTTCTTTCCTTTCTTCTTTCCTTTCTTTACTCTTCTTTCCTTTTTACAGTGCATGAAATGCCCTGTATTGTTATTCCTTCGTTTCTTATTCTTCTTCTACTTCTTATTATTCTTTTTACCGACTTCTGCGCTTAATTCAGCTCGAACCGCTTAACTTAGAAACTCCGTTCAAACTTTGGCGTGTAGGTCTTGTAAAGGACACTTATGCTATGTATTTTTCATTTGTCTAAACGTTATACTTTTGAAGATATATAAAGAAAAACTAATACAATTTTCCCATTGACTTACATTGGGCCATTATGACATCATAATAGGGTCATTAAACTGGCTTGCACCTGTGCTTCACTGACACCTGCGCCAAGGGTTCCAAGGCTCCTCTTCTCTCTGTTCCCTCTCCATTCAACTGTATAACTAGGAATATTATTCTTTCCTTCTTCCACTCTTCTTCTTTCCTTCTTCACTCTTCTTTCCTTCTTCCACTCTCCTTTCCTTTCTTCTTTCCTTCTTCCACTCTTCTTTCCTTCTTCTACTCTTCTTTTCTTTCTTCACTCTTCTTTCCTTCTTCCACTCTTCTATCCTTCTTCCACTCTTCTTTCCTTCTTTTACTCTTCTTTCCTTTCTTCTTTCCTTCTTTCTTTTCTTCTTCCACTCTTCTTTCCTTTCTTCACTTTCTTTCCTTTCTTCTTTCCTTCTTTTCACTCTTCTTCTTCCTTTTCTTTCTTCACTCTTCTTTTCTTTATTCTTTCCTTCTTCCACTCTTCTTTCTCTTTCTCTTTCTTTCCTTCTTCCACTCTTCT
>NW_024881079.1:0-2115 GCF_900700415.2 Clupea harengus
TAGCATTAGCATATCATATTAGCATGAGTTGGCATGAATGGAAAGCTGAGCTGAATCTTCAACAGGTGCAGCCGACACAGGAGAGAAGCGTGTTCAGTTCAGACACAGGAGAGAAGCGTGTTCAGTTCAGACACAGGAGAGAAGCATGTTCAGTTCAGACGCTGTGCTCATCAGACGCAAGAGAGAAGCGTGTTCATTTGGCCACGCCCCACACACTCATATCCCCCAGAGAGTTGCTGAGACACAGAGGGAATGATGAGGGAGTAGTCCCCAGTCTGGCTGCCATTTAGCATGTACATCACTTCCTGTTGACGAGTCTGAGTGTTGCTGAGAAAGACATTCCAAGCAGGAGTGATCCAGTACACTTGGGCGGGGGACTCTTTTTTTTAAACACAAGGAAGAGTCAGGTTCTCCTCTTCGTGAGCAAAGACGTATTGATCATCATCCACAATATTACGGGTCACACTTTGGCACTGAGCTCCTCTCCATGTTGTGCACAGGAAACTGCTGTCATCCTCAATAACCCCATCCATAACCCCAGAGAGTGTGACCTGAGAGTTGTTGAGATCAACACCCCCCCTCAACCGCAGCACCAGGATCCTGTTAGTACCCTGCATGAGGAAGAGGAGAGATTAACACCACACAAGTAAAAAAATAACACCAAGCCACAAGCACTACACAACAGGGCCTGAGTCACCCTGATATGCCTGAATCACAGACAACACCTTTCACACCAACATTCCTGATAAAGACACTAACTCACACCCCAGCAGGCCTGATGCACAGACACTATCTTACTTGCCTGATAAACAGACACTAACTCACACCCCAGCAGGACTGATACCACAGACCTACCTTACTTGCCTTGATGAACAGACACTAACTCACACCCCAGCCATGCCTGACGCACAGACACTACCCTTACACACACACACACGCCTGATATACAGACCTCTTTCACCTTAACCTTGCCGGATCAAACCATGAGACTCTTACCTCTCCGTCACTTGCCACTCACAGAGGGGGAGACCCACCACCGTGCTTGGAGGAACATCCGACCATACATGCCCACCAGCTAGCCTATTCCCAAGAACAAGCTGGACTCCTTCCACCGGAAACGCCGGGCGCACTGCGAGGCACACTTCCCCCTGCACCAAATCTGAGAACAGCTGCAGTCGGTGCACTGGAGCAGACACCACAGACAATCCCATACCCCGTACCAGTGCCGTCTCGCCAGTATCAGACTGCTCTGAGAAAGGGAGAACTGATGCCAGAATAAATGAACTTAATGCGCCGGTATCTCTTAGGATTTTAACCGGCACCTTCTCACTGTCTCTCGTCAAGGAAACGAAACCGGCTGAGACAAAAGGCAAATAATCACCAGGACCTTTCTCACACACCCGATGAGAATGTTGATCCGGAACCACCCTTACCACTGGAGCGGATAACGCAGCCGACTCTACACTCATCGGTTTACTCCGGTTCTTAAGAGCATAGCAGTCCGCTTTCACATGCCCCTTTTTCCCACAAAAGTGACACACTCTCTCTACGTCACGCCAATTTGCCCCATTCACTTCAGGCATGCCTGACCCCACAGACCAAACTCCACGCCCAACTGCACCTTCCCTAGGCCCACTAGGCACCTTTACCCAGTCACTGCGGTGTGTCAAAGCATACTGATCTGCTAATGCAGTTGCCTCACCCACTGTTTTTGACTGTTGTTCCGTTATATAGGTGGCAAAAGGACAGGGAACTGAACTTTTAAACTGTTCCAGTAGGACCAGGTCGCATAACTCCTCAAAAGTTTCCACCCTAGAAGCTGTGCGCCAACGATTAAAAGTAATCACCAACTCCCGTGAAACTCAGGTAGGACTGCTTATCCTCTTTCCTACCGTCCCTGAACCGTTGACGATAAGCCTCCGGGACCCTCTCATACACCTTAAGCACCGCGTCTTTTACTGATTGATAGCTCAGGCTATCAGTCACAGACAACGCTGACACTGCCTCCTGCGCCCTCCCGGTCAATACATACTGTAACATCAACGGGCGATCCGCACCAGGCCAAGCTCTAGCGTCCGCCACTCTTTCAAAGAGTGAAAAAAATGTTTTGGGATC
>NW_024881080.1:0-2108 GCF_900700415.2 Clupea harengus
GAGAGAGAGGGAGGATAGAGAGGGAGAGATAGATAGAGAGAGAGGAGAGAGAAAGAAGTAGGAGAGAGCGAGAGATACAGGAAGAATAATTAAAGACATTCCATTAAAGACTGAGAAACAGACATGTTCTGCAGAACTGTCTCTTCATCTCTTGATTGTTACCTTGTAACGCCACTTCAGTATACACATCTTTCCTTCCCTTTCCTGTAGTAATGGAACACCAGTACTTCCCAGAATCCTTTGCTGTCAGTCCAGTGATGGTCACAGTGAACACTCTAGCAGTGGTGTCATCATGCAGAGAGAATCGTCCATTGACTGCTTTGGTCTGGTTTGCTTCAGTTCTGACAGGAATGTCTTTACTTCCCATGACAGGACATGACCCTCTGCAGAGGTACTTGGAGTATCCTTCATATCCTTTATCATAGGGGCATCTGATCAGTGCTGATCCACCAACATATCCAGTCACCTCGATCACAGACTCCACAGAATGAACACCTACACACACACACACACACACAGACACACACACACAGACAGACAGACAGACACACACACGCAGACACACAGACACAGACACACACACACACACACACACACACACACACACACACACACACACACACACAGATAAACAGACACACAGACACAAACACATATCATCTATAGTTGAATGAGAGCAAAACCCAAGTACCAACCAGTCTCACTGGTATGTATGTATGTATGTACTGTATGTATCTGTGTGCCTGTATGGTGCGAAATCGCAGATGATGTTTGTGTGTGTGTGTGTGTGTGTGTGTGTGTGTGTGTGTGTGTGTATGTGTGTGTGCGTGTGAGAGAAGTCTGTATGGTCTGACATCGCAGATGACAAAGAAACTCACCAGCAAGTAGCCAGCAGAAGATAATCGAAGGCGCCTTCATGTCGTCCGTTGTGTGTTTGAAATAGATCTCTAGCTATCTATCCATCTATCTATCTATCTATCTATCTATCTATCTATCTATCCCTCCGTCTGCATCTGCCTTTAGGTTTCTGTTTAGGTGTTGCTCGTATGGCAGTGTGCTCCTCCTCCTCTCTGCTCTCTGAAGCATTGTGTGTGTGTGTGTGTGTGTGTGTGTGTGTGTGTGTGTCTGTGTGTGAAAGTGTGTGAACGTGTGTGAACGTGTGTGAACTTGTGTGAACTTGTGTGAACGTGTGTGAACGTGTGTGAACGTGTGTGTGTGGCTGACATGAACAGTTAGGCGCTTGGTTGTTTGCAGGGTAAAGAGGGAGCTGGTTTTCATGCTGACACACTATGGGTTTTACTAAGTGTCAATATCTCCATGAACACCCCACCAGGGTGATGTCTCAGCACAAAACACAACAGAATGCCAGTAGGCTCTCTTGCTCTCTGTCTCTCACTCAGGTGCATGCTGCTTGCATTTTTGCCCACGGGTGAAACACTGGTGAAAAAAAACAAAAAATATAAAAATAATAAAACTACATAATAATAAAACTATATACTGTATGCAACAAGTGGCACGGGAAAAGTAACCCTGATCTGCCATTTTGATGCATGTAGGTGTAAGAAGCACACGGAGAGAAGACACATTTGGGATCAACTCCACCTGTAGAAGAGACACATTTGGGTTCAACTCCACCTGTAGGTGTAAGAAGAGACACATTTGGGATCAACTCCACCTGTAGAAGAGACACATTTGGGATGAACTCCACCTGTAGGTGTAAGAAGAGACATATTTGGGATCAACTCCACCTGTAGAAGAGACACATTTGGGATCAACTCCACCTGTAGAAGAGACACATTTGGGATCAACTCCACCTGTAGAAGAGACACATTTGGGATCAACTCCACCTGTAGAAGAGACACATTTGGGATCAACTCCACCTGTAGAAAAGACACATTTGGGATGAACTCCACCTGTAGAAGAGACACATTTGGGATCAACTCCACCTGTAGGTGTAAGAAGAGCAGCAACATGGAGGCCATGACAATATCTATCCCCAGAGAAAAAGATGACTCAAAGGCATGACATCAAAGGCAAACATAATATGTAGAAGACACAGGAACAAACTGACCCTTGTCCAACAGCATCCCTCATGTATTTTATCATTG
>NW_024881081.1:0-2102 GCF_900700415.2 Clupea harengus
CAACATGTTCGCCCACATGAGTGACACAGGCACATCAAAGATGTCAGAGACAAGTTACCCAAAATGAATGAAACAACAACTTGGTTTCATTATATCAACCTCTCACGTTCGGCAGTTTGAAAATGCCACACAGTTATGGCAAACTCACGCATCCCTATTAATTGCAAACCAAACAAGAAATAGGGTCATCAGACACAGAAGACTTAAACTGGCCATCGGGGCAACATCTGAATATTCTTATAATAACCACAAGACTTAGAGTATACAGAACATGTAAGCTATCATAACACAAGTGGCTTATTGACTCAGTACAAGTCTTGTAACCAGAAAGGGTAAGGTAATCTCCTCTTAAATATGTTTGCAATTTTTCTACAAAATTAAATTGAAAATAATAGTAAATGTAACTATTTGTAGTCTTTGTGGTTATGCTAACCTTGCTACCCTACACTCCCTATCCTAGTAGCCTTTCCTAAGTAACATTTTGTTATTGGACATACGATTCAATGATAATGAAATTGACGAAACCTAATCTAGAAAAAATGATATGGAAAACAAATACAAAATCAAACAGATCTCATAGGGCCCTAGACATGGTCATAGATTCCACACTGGCTTTAAGGAGCGTCAGCAGGAGTGTCATCTCCATCTTCCCTGGTCAGGGTCACAGTGAGTCGGCCCCTTGTGTAATTGTTGAAGGGAGATTAGTGGGCAGCTCCTGGCGCTGTAGTGGGTTTGATACCCAACCCCTGCTGCATCCCACCCTCATCTTCACACTCCACTGAGCTACAGAGGGTCTTAACATCCCACAGAAGCTTTTAGCCCTCGCTCCTTCCTTCGCTCAGCCTTTGCTTCTTCACTCAGCCCGACACTCAGAGGCCTTACTACCAGGATGTTATCTTTGGGTGGGCAACAGCAAAAATATCGCTTTTCCTAAATATGGAAAGGTGTAGTGTCATTTTGAGAAGGGGAGGGGACAAAAGGAATGCAACTGTCATCTCATTTTTATAGCAGAGGCATGTCTGCGGTTGGGCTGGACATTGCCCACCCAGAGATAAGCCTTATCCACCCAGGGGAATCATCTGCTCATCCAATCAGTTATAGTTCTTTTTTTAGCGCTCATACTTTTCCGTAATTTTGGGACACTGGTCATCATAAAATACTCTGCTTTCCTATTGGACATTTTGAAGGTGTGGGTGTGGGTGTGCTCTTAGTGCTCTTCCTTAACATTATTGCCAAACCACATTTCTTCACACATGTGGTGCAGACATAAGTGAACTGCAAAACCTGTTTTTTGCTAGCTGCGCTCAGCAATCCAATTGTGAATACATTTCATTCTTTTTCTCTGGTTCGTATAGGTTATATTAGTAGTCTTGTATAGTTTCTTTAAAGTTACAAGCTCACTTGGTGCCCATTGGTTTAGTGATCATTCAGCTCCAGGCTAGCTATAGCTGATTTGTTGCTAGTCACTGGAGCTTGTTATGTATAAAATCATTTTACAACAGGCAACACAGCTGGTAAACTTCCAGTATAGATAAGTGGCTTATTATAAAACAGGCACCCTGAACCCCAGTGCATGCTGCCTCCACTGTGGAAACCAGCACATCTACCAACACAGAGCAAAGCGTTAGCCTGCTGCCTCGGTGTCGGGGGCAGCAAACATCCGACCTCCACAATATCTAGACATCCTATCCTCCAGCTTTGCCCTATCTGCTCCTGACTTAAATATGGACAGCCCATCCCAGCCAATTTGAAGTAGTTATCCCCAAGTCCATTTTTTGATGACCAATGACAAAATGAAAAAATGAAAACTGTGAACGCTCAGAAAAATAGCTATTACAGCATAGCTACTCAGAATAGCTATAACAGTTCTTGTTTGAGAGTTTCATTGGTTGAGCAGATGATTCCTCTAGGCTTATCTCTGGCTTATCTCTGGGTGGGCAATGCCCACCCCAACCCCCACTCATCGACACGCCCCCACCCATGCATACAATCTTTGTCTTTTTTTGGATTGGCGCAGGTCTTACTCTGTACACGCACACACACACACACACACAGATACACACACACACACACACACACACACACACCCATGGGTTTATTTC
>NW_024881083.1:0-2082 GCF_900700415.2 Clupea harengus
TCATTCATCACGTGCCACAGCCGGTGGAACAGGTCCCCCTCGTTCCTCTACACACAGGGTGGGCCAGAGAGGGAGGAGAAGGAGGAGGAGAGGGAGATAATGGGAGAGATGATGGTGTTTATGCATGTGTATGCCTCTGTGTGTGTGTGTGTGTGTGTGTGTGTGTGTGTGTGTGTGTGTGTGTGTGTGTGTGTGTGTGTGTGTGTGTAGGGGGCTTGTGTTTATGCATGTGTATGCCTGTGTGTGTGTGTGTGTGTGTGTGTGTATACACTGGTGGCTAAAATTATTAGAACACAGATCTGACAGATCTGAAAATATTTACCTTTTTTTGCCTCCAAAACATGATTTAATTTCATAATGTTCATGAAACATTGCAGAAGGTTTCTCTGAGCACAAACAAATATCAGATGAAGTGAGTCCTACTGTTTTTAACCATTTTAATTTAAATATTTGGTATGTCCACATTTGCAGCAATTACAGCAGCACATCTCTCTGGCATAGTGTCAATATACTGTATTTCCTGAAAAACTTCAACACTAATGTTATCCTATGCCTTCTGCAACTCAAGCCAAAGGCTTTCCTTCAAATTTACAATAGATCTGTCCAGTTTATTTTTTGCAACTCACCCCATTTGCTCTATGGGGTTGAGGTCCGGACTTGAGGGGGCCAGGCAATCATTTTCAATATTCCAGTCGCAGGTTGTTCCGGCAATAGTTTGTTTAGGGTCATTGTCCTCTTGGGAAAACAAATCCAGGCCAGGCCCAATAAGACGACTCCCAGATGAATACTCCGTGCCTCGCCAGAATGTTGTGGTATACTTTCTTATCTATGATGCTTGAGATGCTTTACTAGTTTCTTTGTTTTCTACCTCTCCCCTTTTGGTTCTTGTGTGAATTGGTGGCATCATGGCGGTCTAAAGTGTACTTTACAGTGCTTGGACTGCATCTCAAGTCTTTGGCTTTGCGGCGGTAACTCCAGCCAGCATCAAAAAGGGCCATTATTTCGAAACCCGTTGCTCACTCATTAGCTCCTTCTTCACCTTAGCCATGTTAAAAGAGCAACATGTGCTTCAAGACTACTTCTAGAGCAGGGGTACTCAATTAGAAACCCAAAAGGTCCACTCGCCAAATGTCCATCCAGTCCAGGGTCCGGAACAGTGACGGTCAAAATCTAGAAACATAACTCCAACAAAAACGTTCGAACTATTCACAAAAGGTGGTCTGGCCTTATTTGTGTGAAAGGTGACACCTTTTTTGTGGTTTAAACTTGGGCATAAAAGGTGTGAAGGCCAGACGGAGGCACTGTCACACTTGCATCACCATCAATTTCATTACGATCACAACTGACAATGATTACACAAGTCATTTGGCTTCTTCTGTGAAGAAACATGATTGTGTGACATTGACAGTGAAATAGGCCTAGCTTGTTTTTTGTAAGGAAAGTTACCTAAATCTTCTTATTGATGGCTCGATTCTATGTTTATAGAACATAATGATATTGAATGAAGGGTATTTTAATGGCCAATTCAACAAAAACAACTGAAACCTCTTAAATATAATAATTTTGGCCACCACTGTATGTATGTATGTATGTATGTCTGTGTATGTGTGCATGTGTAAGTGAGTGTATGTATGTGTATGTGTATGTGTATGTGTGTGTGTGTGTGTGTGTGTGTGTGTGTGTGTGTGTGTGTGTGTGTGTGTGTGTGTGTGTGCTTACCACATAGAGCTGTTTCCACATGGAGCCCCCACTCTCTGAGTGTGGAGGTCATCTCTGTGATGACCGAGTCCTCGGTGGGGATGACCGTCTCAAACTGCCTATAGGGGCAACGCACAAGGGGTAGGAGGGGGCATCATGACACCACAGTCCACAACCACAAAGGACACACCCAGAGCAATGCAACTGCCCTGGCCAGGGGGTAAATTAAACCTGACAGTCGCCTTTACTGCACTCATTTGACCCCTACAGCCTAAAGCACATTGGGCATGCTCTAATGTGTGTGTGGTGTGTGTGTGTGTGTGTGTGGTGTGTGTTTATGGTGTGGTCTATCTACAGCACAGTGGACATGCTCTCCCAATGTGT
>NW_024881084.1:0-2080 GCF_900700415.2 Clupea harengus
GGGTCACCCAGGGGTCAGAGTAGTGACGGAGAGGAAGAGAGAGGTCACCCAGGGGTCAGACTAGTGACGGAGAGGAAGAGAGGGGTCACCCAGGGGTCAGACTAGTGAGGAAGAGGAAGAGAGAGGTAATTTCATCATATCCAATTGAACCCGTCCCCTGACAACAATATTGATGAGTACTGTTGTGTTTACTAACTCTGTTTACTAAACCAGTAGTCTGTTGTGTTTACTAACTCTGTGTTTAAACCAGTAGTCTGTTGTGTTTACTAACTCTGTTTACTAAACCAGTAGTGTGTTGTGTTTACTAACTCTGTGTTTAAACCAGGGGGGTATTCGTCGTAGCTCGCTAAGCGGTTTAGCGAGCTAATTTTCAGGCTAAGATAAAAAACGCCCCTCTTTTTGGTTCGTGGAAGCAACTTTTGATAAATCACCATAGTTACATATCGATTAGCACTAACCTGCTCCAGGGCAGGCTAACTTAAGTGTAGCTGGATAAGCTTGCCACACCCCCGGAAAAAGGAGGGATCCCATTGACCAAGGACTGATATTAGAGTTAGATTAGCGGAGGGAGAGAGTTCTTTGCGATCGCCAAGATCCATTATTCTTGTATGAGCGCTACCGATTCAGCCGACAAGGAATCATTAATTTACAAGACCTTCTCGAGTCATTTATTGCAAACACCACATTGACTGTCTTGCGCTTTTTTGCGAATGGTACATTTTTGTAGTGTCGGTGATGCGGAGAACAAAGCACTCATAATTATATGAGTGTTATTAGTACACCATAGCATATCATTATTGTAGAAAATGATTACGGTGGACTCATGATAAGAAGAGAGAAATACAGACAATTTATTTTCACTGCTTCAATTTATTTTATTTGTTATTGATACATTTAGTCATTTAACAGACGCTTTTATTCAAAACGACTTCCAAGGGAATGTAAAACTACATCGAGGAAGGAGGTGAGGGGATTTGAACTAGCAACCATGCAGATTCAAACCGGTAGAGGAAACCTCTGTACCAGCTGACACTTGCCTTCAGGTATTCATACATAGATATCACCCTATAAACATCCCAACACACCTTGCTCTCACAGCGGTGGTGGTGTTGAATTTTGCCATGATTATGGTCTTGTATTCTTCATAAGCGTTCATGTTCATCTCCTACTCGCCAGCGGAGAAAAAAAGAGCCCTTTTCTTTGAGTTTAGAACCATTATACCGTTAGAAAATCATGGTTTTGGTGATCGACCTTTCCTGCCTTTTGAAGTAGGACGTGCACGCGCAAATGCCATGATAACTTTAGCCTGCTTGAAATTAACCACATGATTAGGATGCGGGTCAGCCGTTAACGAACCGATATTTGCTGTTCTCAATCAGCTCGCTAATCTTAACGGGCTAAAAGGCCAATTGATTAACTTAGCTTCAATCCTACGACGAACGTACCCCAGTAGTCTGTTGTGTTTACTAACTCTGTTTACTAAACCAGTAGTCTGTTGTGTTTACTAACTCTGTGTTTAAACCAGTAGTCTGTTGTGTTTACTAACTCTGTTTACTAAACCAGTAGTCTGTTGTGTTTACTAACTCTGTGTTTAAACCAGTAGTCTGTTGTGTTTACTAACTCTGTTTACTAAACCAGTAGTCTGTTGTGTTTACTAACTCTGTGTTTAAACCAGTAGTCTGTTGTGTTTACTAACTCTGTGTTTAAACCAGTAGTCTGTTGTTGTTTACTAAACCAGTAGTCTGTTGTGTTTACTAACACCAGTAGTTCCCAACGCCCCCTACTGGCAAAGAGAAGGAATTGTCAAAGTACACAAAGAGCAAATCAGGCTATAAACTCATCACCAAAGAGGTTAGTTAGTCGAGTACTATGCTGTAGGAGCACACACACACACACACACACACACACACACACACACACTCACTCACTCACTCACACTAACACACGCACACACACACACACTCTTACACTCACACACACACACACCACACACACACACACACACACACACACACTCACACTCACACACTCTCACACACACACACACACACAACACACACACACACACACACACACACAG
>NW_024881085.1:0-2077 GCF_900700415.2 Clupea harengus
CATGGTACCCTGAGCATTTCTGTGATGAACACTGTAGGGGCAAATCTGAAACATCTTAAGCCTTTACAATCTAAAGCTCTCCCACAGTGAACAAGATTATGTATATATGCGTATATATTCTTAAATCATGCATCATCTCATTAACTTTCTAATCATTTATTTCAAGATTCCTTATGAGAGCCATGTTTTTTGACTGTGGCCCACTACTTGGTACTCTTGTAACCGTATCCCTAGTAACAAATATGATCACACACTCAAACCTGTAATACACCATAATACACATTGTAATGAAGATCTGTGCATGGAGAGGTATGTACTCATTTTCTCATGTTGCAGTTCTCTCAATAGGCCCTTTGGAAGCGGAATCATTACCCCATCCGGCATTCTTTTAAACAGCCAAATTATCAATTTCTCCTGGCTAACAGGGGCTCAGAACATGACCTGGTTAAACCAGGTACTGGTCAATGAATGGCAAATGATGAAAAATGTTCAGTTCTGCTCCAATTATCAAAATGGAAAATACTGCTACACAGGTTTTTTTTTTGTTACTTTTGATTTCATGTTGGTATGCCTCATTGCAGTTATATTTGTAGTCAGGTGACTATGCTCTCATACTTTGTTTTTCTTTGTAACACTATTCTAGCGTAATAGGATCCAGGGAGGGAAGAGGCCTCTGTCCTGGCTCATGCCCACTATAGTGAGACCGACTGGAAGACGGTGTGGGCTATATTTGACCCTGGGGACCCCTGAGGGTCTCCAGGGCCTCAGCGGTATAGCTCAGGTATATGGTCCACTTGTCACTTGTCTCCATGACGAGGCTAGAGTCTGGCTACTGAGTGTTTAATTCAATCATGGTACACACTTGTTTTCAGTCATGAAAGTCATGTCAGTTAAATGGTTTGCCTAAATTGATGCCATCATTAAATGTAAGTGGCTAAAGCATATTTTCTGATCATTTGCTGTGGTTTTCATTGTTGTCATGGTACCAACGTAGTAATCAAAACCACAGACTTTGTGCATTACGTTAAATATGACTGAGATTCTGTCACATGATTTTATTGCAGGTGCTGATAAAGGTCATATCAGACCACAAAAATCTGACTGACTCTTTATCTGAAGGGAGACTCCACCCAAGTCTGCAGACAAATATCATTCTGGTTGATTGTAGGCATTTCTTTACGTACTGGGATGATTTGTTGAAACCTCATTGTATGTAGATACAAGAAAAACTTGTTTATAATGTACATATTGCAGTTATGACTGTACTCAGTCATTTATATTTTAAGAAACTCGTACACATTTTATTCAGGTCATAAGCATACATAAAGCCTTTTTGTTAATGTCTGGGTCTCTCTGGGGGGGGGGGGGTTGTTTCTAACGCTCTTCCTTCCTTGGTTTCCCCTGCCCTAATCTCCTTTCTTCTCCTTTGTCTCCTCTCTTCCTCCCCATCAGCCGAATTCAGGAGAAGCGTGTGGCAGTCCCTTCGTAGGAGAGGGCCATGTTGTGCAGAGGGTGGAGCGGCTCTCCCTGGTGTCGGGCGCAGAACGCAGAGGGGATGTGATGCATGGAGTCACAGATCCACGCAGCAGTGAGGCCTCGGCTCAGACCTTTGCAGAGCCCTTGTGAGGTGTCTGGATGAAGCTAGGGCCTTAAAGGGGTTTACTGCTGCTCTTTTGGTTCGTCATTAGCGGTCCCATGTTTTGGCCCAACTTCCTGTTTAAGTGGACTGTATGATGTAAAGATGAAGTGTGGACGGACAGGAAACGTGTTTTGTGTTTTCTTTCTACGCTCTTTATTGGGCTGTAATCTCTCTCACTTCCTTTCACTCTAACTATCTATCTCTCTCTCTCCTTTCTACAATACCTCATTCAGACACGCACAAATCTACTTACAAGCCTACCTGCTACCAAACATTTCAATCTTTATCCTGATTATGTTGTAAGTCAATATTTGGTTTGAATAGAATATGTGAAGAGATTTGTCTGTGTGCCGCTGCTTTTTTGTCACCTGGTGTACCATTAAGACTAGATTAGTTTCCATCATGTCCTCTTCCATCTGTCCCTGTCCTGACCCCTTC
>NW_024881086.1:0-2074 GCF_900700415.2 Clupea harengus
ATCTCCTGGTTGGGGCTGGATTCTTTGAGAGAGTCCTTGTTTTCGCTGTGCCAGCTTCATTTGATCTATCTGCCCTTCAGCGCCAAGCGTCTTCCCCTCACACATTAACACACTGGCCTCTGCCCAGGCAGCCCGTTTCTATGGAGATCACCAGAGCAACCTCAGGGGTACGCACCATCGCTAGTCAAAAATGAAGTTAACAGAATGAAAGGCATGAAGGTAAACTGAGAAGCATTCATGTTTATCAAATCTGTATATATATATATATTATTCTATTGAAGAAGGAAAATATTTTACCTTTTTTCCTGGATGAAGGGATTTTGGAAGAGGTAGGTAATGAGATAAATATGACCTCATCAGGCTGTGCAGACTCTTTAGCTTGCCTTTGGAGACTTGATCCTCACAAAGATGAAACTGTTTCCTTGGCAACCATGTTCAGTCACCCAAAAGTTGTCCTCCGCCTTTTTTTTCTATGGCCTCTAATCTAGTGCTGCCTGAGAATGATGTGTCACTGTGCTCTATATGACAGATTACCTATTCAAATGGTCTTTGTTTTACATCACAGAGCTGGTCTCAGTAGCTGACCACGTGAAGGGAAACTACAAGCTACATACTGTATGATGTCTTTCTCTGTGGTTGTTTAGTGGCAATATTATATTATATTATATTACATTATACAGATAATATAATATAGAGTATATAAGCCTACACTAAGTTATAATATAGGCTATAGCCTTAGATATTGACAACAAAAATAAGAATTACAGTTACAGTTACAGTTACAAAAATATATTTTTTATGCAGCCCAGCTTTATGTTGTAAATCAACTCAAATTAAAACAAGATAAAACAAATGTAGGTTAACTTAGACATCTTCTTAATGTCACGGCCACTGGTGCAATCCAGTCATGCCACGGAAGGCCCAGGCTGCCATGGTAACGTCTATCTTATCCGCAGCCATGGCTGGACACCGGAGGAGTAGATAAGAGGGCGAGAGCTGAAGACGTGACCGTGCACTGTGTGTGTGTGTCGGCGTGTGCGCATGGACAGCATCTGTCACTCTCGTCTGTTAGCTAGCAGGTCGGGGCGGCCAATGAACAGCCGACACCATGAGATACCGAGGCTACAGAACAACAAAAAAAAGACGAGATGGAAAGCTGCACTGTCCTCGTTACATTTAGGTTTTATTGTCGGCCCACTGCTTTTGACAGCAGGTTTATGTCGTGCACATGGCCACTGGTTATGGGTTCAGTATTTGAGTAGTGGGAAGTGTTAACTTCTATGTGCCTTGATGCTTCTTTGAAATATGTATTCATGAGCTCAAGGGAGAGTTTCAGCATTTCAGTAAAGGCTGGTGTCGTTTTTTGTTCACACAATTTGTTTCCACTTGGAACGCAGAACACTCACAGAAAAGGGATACCCTGAGACATTTGTAACTTATTCAGTCAGTGTTTAAAAATGAAAGAAACAAATCCCCGATACTATGCGCCAACATTGCATCCTTCATGGTACTGCATGAGTTTTGTCCAGATTCTGAAATTGTAGCTCTTGGCAAACAATGCCCTCGGCACAGTGTGTCCCAACGTGCTCCTATCAAAACTAGGCCGGGGTCCAGTTCCATATGCCAACAGCCGTGGATTAGTTTCCGTCACTGTTCCAGGGATAAGTCGGGTCATAGAGGACTGGCGCCCTCTTGTGGCGTATTTAACTTGTGCAAGTGCAGGAAACCCATCCCATTCCAAAAGGAAACGACCAACAGGTTGTACCCTCAAACTGTACCATGCAATGCAGTATAATACTATGCCTTGCAAAACAGTAACCCCTCATCTCAATGCTAAATCCTGTTTTCGCTATAGATTTCAGATTGGCATTTATTTTATCTTTCACTGTGCAGTTTCATAATTTGTCAATTATTTCAGGCTTTAATAAGCTGCAATAGCAGCCAGTTTGCAGACAGGTAAAGCACTGCTCCACAATGACTTGTGAGGGTGCTACGTCCTTCAACACGTCTATGACGAGATCTGTACTGTATGCATGTGAGTGCATAAGGGGGGGTGGGGGGCATGCTGTGGGCA
>NW_024881087.1:0-2065 GCF_900700415.2 Clupea harengus
ATGCAAGCTTCTTAGCCACAGTTTTCATTATGATTTAATTCTAAGGAGAGATTTAACGACAATGCTTTTGACATTTCCAAAGGAGAAGAAAGACAACAGTGGATCAAAAAGAGGCTCCTGTCTCTACTAAGTCCACCATGTTTGTCCCTGGTGGTTAGGTGTTTTAGCTGCAAGCTACTGATGGAGTTTTCAGGTTGTCCGTCTCCAAATGGTAATAAATTAAAACATTTCGTTATATAATTCTTAAATTATGGTCAGGTTGAGAAGAGCCACAAATAAAATATAGATTAAAATACATGTATATGGCATTAGACATAAGCACTGAGTTTAAACATGGTCACTGAAGTTTTTGTTGTTATTGACTTACTTTTCAGAAATATATCACTTTGGCTTTCACTGCCTTATGTACATCCAGTTCCTTCCATTGTCTACCAAACAGTCCGAGGGTAATCACTGCATTACACATTGCATGGCCATGAGTTCACCATTTTTCATAGTGCTTTCAGTCTTTTTGCATCCATTAAAGTAAGGACCCAGGTCCATGATACATCACTTAAGATGTACTGTAACTCTGCATAGTATTTATAGAGCACTCCTACATACATTAGCATTATCACTGTGTGGGTGTATTTGATATATAAGACACAGTCCTTATTCAGTTGGTACATGTAAAACTACACTACAAAAACACACACAACACATTGTTCATTTTGCTTATATGTTGTCACCTCTGTTTTTGATTGTTTGTTTTTCTTTTTTATAACATATGTTTCCATTTTTAAGTACACACTGGCAATGTTTAAACATAGAAATAAAATGCACAATGTACTATAACAACCACTCACTGCGAACTGCCTTTGTAAGCCTGCTGTGCAGAATCCCATGTCTACTTTGAGCATGATCCTGACAGTAGACATGATCCAATGACTTCTGTTGCTTTTTTCCTGACCTTCTTGACCATCTTGAATGTTTGGAACCTGCTTTTAATTAATTAACAGTACATATTGCTTTTTCTTAAAAAAGACAAAATGTATTTTTAATTCTGCAACAACTTCCTGTCATACGTTGTTGACATTAAATGCTTATTGTTTAGAATATTGAGAGGACCGACTTGTCAAAATGCAAACTGCTGACTGAATTCATTACTTTGTATGTACACCGCAGTCATCCAAATTGTTAATTGTGTTTGTTCAGCTTTAGACAATGTTTAAAACATTTTTTTTCCATGAAGAGTCCTGTGTTTGCTTCATATGTTCCAAATGCAGTTCACTTTGAGTACCACATACACGTGCCAGGTTAATGTAATAGTCAAAATCATTCCTTGTCGAGTTTTTTTATTTTTTTTTATCATATTCTTTGTTTGAGCACTGTGGTTCCAGAATACTCTGAATGTCCTACTGGACCCACGTAGAAACATTGTAATAGAAACATTTTTGTACTCAACATTTTCTAACCTCTTTGTAATGAAGTAAGCAGCTGAGGATCAGTTGAGAGCTCTAGGTAAAGAGTGAGCAGAAACAACATGTAATAAATCAGTGTTTGTTACAGCTCTCCTTGCTGTGCATGTTGTCTGTGTTTTATCCCTGTCATGAATAAGCACTCTTCAGCTGTTGGCAGATATTGGTTAAAAAATGCTTCTGTTACAACAGACCATATTCACAGTGATCCTTTCATGTGAGTCATTGTACTGCCATCGTTGGTGCATGGGTCTTCAGAGAGGCTAAGAAACGGCAGAACAACACCTCACAGGTGGTTGATCAGCCACTGGCTCCCTGTAGCTGCTGCAATTGACTGTACATCCCTTATCCTCGCCTGTAGGACAGCCACTGGGGTGGCACCATCCAATTTAAATATGATGATTCAGCGCTACTTCCCCTCTCGACCACTTCACTCCTCTGATGAGCGTCTATTGTCTTTGCCTTCTCTCAGCAGCAAGAGATTGCAGTCAAGACTTTCGTTCCTCAGTAGCGGTACTTAGTGCTGTCTGTTCCAGTAACAGCCTTGGTATATTTCAAAAGCATTTTCAAACTCAACTTTTTTAAACATCATCTGTCTAATTAGTTCA
>NW_024881089.1:0-2060 GCF_900700415.2 Clupea harengus
GGTACGTGTGTGTGTGTGTGTGTGATGGTACATGTGTGTGTGTGTTGTGTGTGATGGTACGTGTGTGTGTGTGGTGATACATGTGTGTGTGTGTGATGGAACATGTGTGTGTGTGTTGGTACGTGTGTGTGTGATGGTACATGTGTGTGTGTGTGTGTGTGTGTGTGTGATGGTACATGTGTGTGTGTGTGATGGTACATGTGTGTGTGTGTGTGTGATGATACATGTGTGTGTGGTGTGTGTGTGTGTGTGTGTATGTGTGTGTGTGTGTGTGTGTGTGATGGTACATGTGTGTGTTTTTCAGACTCCTGTGGTTGAGCAGAAGGGGGGACCAAGCGCTCGTTCCTGCGGAAGGGAGAAGGCCTCGGCAGATTCAACCCGTCCGCTCGGAACCACACGGAACCACACAGAACCAAGAACCGCACGAGGCCCAGAACCAAGCAGAGAGATCTTCTCAGGCAGAACCACACCGAGCTGACGACCGACTCCACACTCACCAACCCTACAGAAACCAAGGCTGGAGTGCCAACCCGTCCCAACCAGAACCGCACAGAACCACTCATTGGGCCTAACCGCAAGGCTGAAGCTGTAGCCAGTCGGGTCCAGCGCAAGACCGCTACCCTGGTGTCATACACACCCACTCCAGCAGGACACACACCAACTCCAGCAGCACACACACCCACATACACACCCTCTCCAGCAGCACACACACCCACACACACACCCTCTCCAGCAACACACACACACACACACACACACTCTCCAGCAACACACACACCCACATACACACCCTCTCCAGCAGCACACACACCCACACACACACCCTCTCCAGCAACACACACACACACACACACACACTCTCCAGCAACACACACACACACACACACACACTCTCCAGCAGCACACCACACACACACCAGCTCCCTGCGGGGCTCCCGTTGCTATGGAGACGTCGTTTGAGGTGTGGCAGCGGGAGCGGCGGAGGGAACACTCGGAGCTGGGCGAGTTTGAGCTTCTGGAGGCGGCGGCGGAGGAGGTGTCACTCAGCTCATGCTCCTCCTCCTTCCTGCAGGCCCTGAGGAGCTCACACACACACACACACACACACACACACACGCGTCGCCTCTCCTCCACACCCATCAAAACACACACTGATGCAGCCACCACCGGCTCACACACACACGCACACGCACACGCCAGCGAGCAGCCCCTCTGTCTATCTGATGATGAAGAGGATGTTGATGATGATGATGAGATGACTCCGGTTGCTCCCAGCAGCCACTGCCTGCCTGTAACCCCGCCCCCATACGACAGCTGCCCCTATCAGGAACCAGAGGGGGCGGGGCAGGGGGAGGGGCCTGAAGGTTTGAGTGACATGGTGGAGGTGGAATTTGACGACGACGACACCTGGGCAGATACTTCCCAGCATGCATTGCAGCCAGAGAGGACTCTGAAAAGGAAAGTGGCCGTAGCGAAAGGGGCGGAGTCATTTCAAGCTGACGAGGATCGAGAGGCTCCGCCCACTTCCCAGCTGATAGCTAAACTGTTCCCTGCTCTGCAGCCAAAGCCACTCCCTCCACGTGTCACTCAAACCAGCCCGCAGCCAATCAGCAGTCAGGAAAGTGAAGGTGAGTCATTGACAGTTTACCTCCTGACTGTAAAGGGTATATGTACATGTGGACACGCGCGCACACACACACACACACACACACACACACACACACACACACACACACACACACACACACACACACACACACACACACACACATACACACACACACACACACACTCCCTTGCGATAATATTCACAAATAGTCATGCAGCTGTACTCATTGAGTTTCTGTGTGTGTGTGCGTCTGTGTGTGCGTGTGTGTGTGGCTGTGTGTGTGTGTGTGTGTGTGCGTCTGTGTGTGTGTGTGTGTGCCAGGTGTGTGTGAGGTGATGCGTGAGCGACTGGTGCAGTTGGAGCTGGAGATCGAGCGCTTTAGGATGGAGAGAGCAGACCTTGCACGTCTGAAGACGAGCCTTTACTCTCAGCAGGAGGAGTTAAGGTACAC
>NW_024881090.1:0-2025 GCF_900700415.2 Clupea harengus
CACTAGCACATGACTTCCTCAGAAATGAAACTTACCTCCAATTGCTCCACCTGTTTCTATGACCATGCAGCAGTGGGCGTTTTTTGATTTAATGGCTACTGATGTTGTGGTGAGCATGCAGACAGGCACACAGACACA
Source organism: Clupea harengus (assembly GCF_900700415.2). Lineage (NCBI taxonomy): Eukaryota > Metazoa > Chordata > Actinopteri > Clupeiformes > Clupeidae > Clupea > Clupea harengus. The sequence goes on from NW_024881090.1 coordinate 139, forward strand.
CAGGCACACAGACACACAGGCACACAGACACACATGCACACAGACACACAGACACACAGGCACACAGCACCACAAGGATGGTAAGAAGATGAAAGTCCACACAATAAGTGTCACTCATTTTATTGATTATTGTTATTGATCTGAGTGTTAAAAATGTGATTACTAATAATAAATGCTTTTTGGATATGGGTATTATTCGCACACGTTTCTTTGACATAAAACATGTATTTCAGACTGTAGAGCACACTGGTTTAGCATTATCCTATATCGTAGATTCAGTAACTCACCTAAAATCACTTTTTGTTTCTGTCTCCTGGGGGACACATAGCTGATTCTTCTTACTACCAAATTCAAGTAAATTATTTAAACGGCTAGCAGGGTTAGCTTTAGCTTAAGTTTACTTAGAACCACTGGCAGCTGGCTGGCTGGATTGTTTAATATGCTGAACAAACGTCCAGCAATTAAGGCAATCACACAGAGTTCTAAATAGTTCAGCATGGATTCACAGTTTTCAGATTTCAGGAGAAGCAAGTAGTAAAAATAAAAGCAGTAAAAGTAGTAAAATAAATTAAGCAATGCAACTTCAGTGTGCTTCTCAGTGTTGGCCCAATCAAACACAGAACTGTCCAGGTAAAAGAAGGCACTCCTTCACATCAACAGATCTTGGGTGATCAGATGGTGTCTGTCTGTCGCTAAAGTGTCGCTAAAGTGGTAAAGAATCAGGCAGGGTCTATCGGTGGCAGCAGAGAGCTTCATTACGGTACAGTTCGTCAGATTTCAAGCCATCCGAATCCCAAATTTGAGAGGAAGCAGCCTTATATTCATGAAGAAAAATGGCAAAACCTTCAGTCAACCTTCAAAGAGAACATACAGTATCACCTTTGGTGAAGACAGACTTTTGATCTTTTGAACACAGAGCACGATTATACCACAGATGGATAATGACACTGAACACGGAACACAGTAAACTGAACTTGTAAATGCACCCTCTTCTGAGACGGAGGTAGGGCCTGGTTGGATTGGGTGAAGTGAAGTTGAAATGAAGCCTAAACTGAAAACCCATTCAACCCTGTTTCAAGTTAATTCTTTATGAATAGGAAAAAACAAACAGGTCCATAATAGTGATAAACAATTAATATAAAACTACTTGAAGACAGCAAGGCAGAGCGGTCAGCCCTTTCTTGTAAATACTCCTGTTGTTGTCAGGAAAGCAACAGCATTGACTAGCTGGAGGAGAACACTGTGCTAACAATAAATCATATCTATACCCTTATTTCTTTTTTCAATAAGTTCAGTCTGAACTTTGGAATATTCTTTAAAACATTCTGTGACATCCCCAGTTGCCATAGGAACAGAAACCCATGTTTACAGAGAATACTTGATTAAAATTTTCCAATTTTCCATTCCCAATAAAGGGCAAGTATAATGTTTAATATATTATGATATAATCCTCACACTGCCATGTTTTTAAGTCTGTGGGCTGCCCCCCTCTAGACACACTTCAGTATGACCCAGTGCTGAGTTGAATTTAGATTGGAATAATCATAATAATTCAAGTCATAAAAACAAATATGAGAGATAAAATTAGCTCACTAACACCAGCCAATATGTATTCTATGATTACATTTTCCATTCTGTATTTGGTGCTGAGCAACAACCCCTACGTACATATCTGAGTATGTTCATGTAAACCTAGACTGTACTATCTGCCGTTTAAATGCCTGAATAAAAGTGAAATGAATGATGTAAATGAATGTTGTACTGCATGTCATATGCTTCAAGGTGGGCTTCAACAAAAGTGTTACTTGTCAACAGAAACATAAACTACCCCCAAGGTCGGGATTGAATAGTAATTGACGGCTTTTTATCTTTCCGCGACTTCATCAT
>NW_024881091.1:0-2013 GCF_900700415.2 Clupea harengus
TCAATATGATGTTCTTCTCAAAACAAAGCACAAACTTTAGGACACTAAATGAGAGATTATGTCAAAAGCAATTCAATTTAGATAATTTGTTTACATACAGCTGCATTCGTGAACCCTGTCAATACCCGGGCTGCACACTGTTTAATTTAAATGTACAGGAAAGGAAATATATAAACTTAATTTAGTCACTGACTGGACCAGATATGCACACACGCCACAGCAGCTGGTGGTGGGACGTGTCACGCAGTGCGAGAGCTTCCTGGTGTGTCTGGCTTTGGACCCTGTGTCCCTCTGGTACAAGTCTGTCTTCATGATCTGGCTTTGGACCTGTGTCCCTCTGGTACAAGTCTGTCTTCATGATCTGGCTTTGGACCCTGTGTCCCTCTGGTACAAGTCTGTCTTCATGATCTGGCTTTGGACTCTGTGTCCCTCTGGTACAAGTCTGTCTTCATGATCTGGCTTTGGACCCTGCGTCCCTCTGGTACAAGTGTGTCTTCATGATCTGGCTTTGGACCATGTGTCCCTCTGGTACAAGTCTGTCTTCATAATCTCCTTCTTCGTGCCCCTGACTCTGATCCTTGTCTGCTCGCTCGTCATCGTCTCTGAGCTCAGGCGCAGGCATCTGGATCACTACGGCAACATCAAGAGGTAGTGATGGTGTTCGTTGTCTGCTTCCTGCCCAGCAACGTGGCCCAGGTGCTGATCTGGGTGAGGATTGGGTCGCAGAGGACGTGTGAATCCGTAGAGGTAATAAACATGGTCTTCTACCCCACGCTGACCCTCACCTACCTCAACAGCATACTGGACCCTGTGCTCTACTACTTCTCCAGCCCCGCCTTCCAGCGGGTGTGCAGACAGCTGGTGAGACTCCAGAGCACAGAGGGGACGGTGGACACAGGGGAGGACGGGACTAAAGACAGCAGCTCCCAGGCTGACAGACAGACAGGAGTGAGGGGTCTGAGGCTCCTGCTGCTTTCATATGAGACTGCTGATACCAACCCAACCACTCCACTCAACAGCCCAGCAGTACCATACAGACACACCCATTCTACACAGCACCTGATTCAACCCATTAAATCTCTCTGGATGATCAGGATATGACTCTCCTTTCCACCCTCCTGTTCCCCTCAGACAGATGGAGGTCTCTGTTTGCTGTGTTTGGATCCAGTGTGAAGTGACAGGAGTCTGATGGAGGAGAAGACAAGGGTTTCTGGGGTTGAGATACAGCAGGGTTTTCATTGGATGATCATTTGAGTTCATTGAGTGTGTGGGTGTCGGGGTGTTTGTGTGTGATGACTCTTTGTTGTTGTTGTTGTTGTTGTTGTCTGGCCATCGTGAGAAGTCCCAACCCAGTAGCACCAGGAATGTAACATGTTGTCCTGCGTACGACTGAGATTGTTACCTTGGATGCCTGATAAAGTGCAGGACTGATGAATGACAACGAGAGGGAGAGTTGTGTGCACACACCTATGCACTTTGTATGACATCATGTAAGAAATACTGAATCAGTTGAATTTCACTTATTTATTTATCCACCCACCAGAAATAAGAGTACATTAAGAAACATTTAATGCCAGTCTATAACTGGTTATTTGCCACTTTGCACCAAAAAACATTTTAAAACATACTGGTCTCCTTATAATGATATTAATCAAGAAATACAGAAACACATTTCATTGGGTGTCAATTGTTGGATAAATACAGTCTCATTCAGATTTACTGTCATGGTACATAATATTGTGGTTGTCATATAAAACCAGATATCAGAACATGTATGCAACAACAGAGGGACTAAACACTTGGGAGAGTAAGGTTATGCAACACAGAGCTCATCAAAACCTTTCACACTCAATGTCTTATGTCTGCTGTGGTGATACTGCATGTGTTACAGCAGAGGTCTAGAGGTACAGATATTGTAATAGCTGGGGTCCAGAGATGGGGGAATGGCTTCAGTCTGTTGTTGTCCCCAAGATCAAAGATTCTCAGGCCCAGCTGCTAGATCCTTACATGTGA
>NW_024881093.1:0-2007 GCF_900700415.2 Clupea harengus
ATACATTTCCACAGCTATGATTGGGCAGAATTTGTAGTTTTTTTTTTGACCTTCAACTCATCTCCCTTTCTTGCTCCTCAAATCATCTTTCATTCACAGCAGGATGATTTTATTTTCAATCTGTTCCCCCCCCCTCCCCCCTGTCCCTGGCCTCCTCATCATGATCTCGTTGAGCCTGTGGAAGCTCCGTTTGAGTGACAGCTCATCAATACATGTGTGTGTGTGTGGGCCAACAGGGCCAAGCATGGGGCCTGAATAAAAGATGGCGCACTGACAATCCCAACATGATGGACTTTGTTCTCTTCCCTCCCCTGTGCATTCAGAACCCGGAGGGTTTTATCCTAATTGTTTCTCTCCACTTGTATAATCAAAGGGCTGCAGCAGCATTGTGTACTGTGTGTGTGTGTGTGTTTTTGTGTGTGTGTGTGTGTGTGTGTGTGTGTGTGTGTGTGTGTGTGTGTGTGTGTGTGTATGTGTGATTGTGTGTGTGTGTGTGTGTGTGTGTGTGTGTGTTGTGTGTGTGTGTGTGTGTGTGTGTGTGTGGTGTGTGTGTGTGGTGTGTGTGTGTGTGTGTGCGTTGTGTACTCTGAGTCCCACGCCAGACTCACTGCTGTTCTCTAGTATTGTAATGTGTTGTAAAAAAAGGAGGAAGAGTTGCTTTTAAGGCCCCTACTACACTATACAGTTGTAAGGGTTAGTCTTATGATAACAATTTGAAGTCGTTTTTATTATGCGGTTATGCATATTGTACAGACAGTATGTTTAAATGGAATTACTTACTTTACCGAGCAGCATAGTGAAGAACCAAACGAGGACATCTCTCTCAATCTTCATGCAGTCAGAGACTGGCGATAGGACATGGCGGCGTGATAGGACAATAGGACATGGGCGCGTGATAGGACGATAGGACATGGCCGCGTGATAGGGCGATAGGAAATGGCGGCGTGATAGGACGATAGGACATGGCCGCGTGATAGGGCGATAGACATGGCGGCGTGATAGGACGATAGGACATGGCACCGTGATAGGACGATAGGACATGGCCGCGTGATAGGACGATAGGACATGGCCGCGTGATAGGACGATAGGACATGGCGGCGTGATAGGGCGATAGACATGGCCGCGTGATAGGAGGATAGGACATGGCGGCGTGATAGGGTGATAGGACATGGCGGCGTGTCATCTCAGCTGTCATCTCTGTGTCTCAACCCAAGTCGCAGTGTCACTGCAGACAGATCTGTGTTGGTGCTATAATGATAAAGGCATGAGTTGGTTCTCTCCAGAACCTTCCAGATGGCTGCCGTAATAGTGTTATGGCAAACAATGAAAGGGGTGCTGAATTCACAGGACCAAATGATTGTGTGAAGGACAGTCTAACTTTAGATTGTGTGTGTGTGTGTGTGTGTGTGCATGTGCGTGTACCTGTGTGCGTTCATGTGTGCATGCTTGTCTGTGTATGTGTGCCTGTGCCTGTGTTGGTGCAGGTGTGTGTGTGTGTGTGTGTGTGTGTGTGTGTGTGTGTGTGTGTGTGTGTGTGTGTGTGTGTGTGTGTGTGTGTGTGTTGTGTGTGTGTGAGACTGCAAAGCATAACACTTCAGTCTTTTTTTTGCATTTTCTCTAAAAATAGCCCCTGGTCAATAGAGGTCATATACGTTACTGACAACAGATTAGAGCCGTCAACTCCTCTGTCTGTTGTGTGTTTGCACAGCCAAGATGACAAGACTATCTGCTGAGCTGCTTGTCACATTGATGGCCCTCTCTAGAACAGTGTGTGTGTGTGTGTGTGTGTGTGTGTGTGTGTGTGTGTGTGTCTCTGTCTCTAGAACAGAGACGGCACTAGTTTGTGATCGGACTGCTTTTTTTTTAATCATTCTCAAACTGAGAGAGGCAGCAGTGCAGTAAGACAATCAGCTCCATCACCAGGGATAAATACTCCGTCTGAAGAGACAGATGGATGTGTTTGGCACGAGGTGCTTTGATGGGGCTGTATTTCACTTTGGCAGGTGA
>NW_024881094.1:0-2005 GCF_900700415.2 Clupea harengus
ATCGTTTTGAATTTGATGGGCAGTGCATGCTGACCCACGATAACTAAACAATTGATCTATAATATTGAATTGTCTTTAAAGTGATTAGTTAAATTACTTTCTATTTGGAAGAAAACATTTTTAACTGTGAGTATGGCTTGTCCTTTCTTTGAAGTGTCAAATTATAGAAGTGTGCAATTGGATACGTTTCTACAGACATTTATTGCATCGCTGGCTCTATTTTATGTGAATGAGATCAGCTTTGAATATCTTCTATGGTCTTTAGGGTGTAGGATAAAGGTTTCTTTAGTTTTACATGAAGAGGCTGACAGCTGATAGAACCACCAGTAACTGGAGATCGGGGCGGAAGCACTACCTCACCCGTCTCTGCTGCACTTGCATTATTGATTAGGGCTCAATCTTCAGTAACCATGGTGAGGGTGAGGTGGGGATACAGTCCTCAGTTCATTCAGAGGATGTCAGTCATTTATTTTTTAATGACATTGTATCACCCTGGACTGCATGAAACTGTTGTGGTTCTGATGGACCAGAACAGATTCAAGTGGAATAAAACCATGACAAAACCGCTGTCGTGTCAGAAGCTGCGATGCCTCTATGCCCTATATCACTGTCACCATACGGTGGTGCTGCAAGAGGCTAGACCTGGATATCAGATTCTCTCTTTTCAAGGAGTCTAATGTCCTCATCTTCTAACCTCCACAAGTTCTACTTGTCTTTCTTTCCTGTGTCTCCTTTTTGATCCGTCCTCTATTGTGTTTGTCCTGACCCATATCTGTCTGGGTGCCTTCTCCCACAGCTACACCTGAGCTGAGGGACTTCTTGGCCAAAGCCAGAGGGGGAGTAATAAGGATCATCAAAATTGTCATTAGGAACGGTGAGGAGATATACATATCTTAGAATGTCTGTGTATCTGTGTGTGTGTGTGTGCATGGTATGTGTGTTTGTATTTAAGTGCCTTGTAGATCTTCATGTGATGCTTAGATGCATGGTTTGTGACACCATTACAATAAATATATTTCCCTAATAAAATAAGTGTATTTGAAATCAGTTGTTTTTCCTGTTTTGGGATTCAGTGAGACATATTTGGTTGATGCAGCAGTGTGATTTGAGGTTGTTTTTGGGCATTATCGTGGGATTTGTAATAAGACTTCATTATGAAGTGCGTGTGTGAGACGTTCTGAAGTGTTTAAGGTCAAGTAGGATTGTAAAATGATCTTTTATAAGGTGATAATTGGGTGCATGATGCAAGGTTATGATGAAGTTTATCCATATGGTTATCTCAGGCTCTATTATACAGTGTGTGTATGATGTTATTATCGGTTGTAGTACGAAGTCTGCGTATTGCTATGGGGTGTGCTATGAAGTGTGTGTATGAGGTTATTATGGAGAGTATTCATTATGGAGTGTGCTTGAGGTTATTATGGAGAGTATTAATTATGGAGTGTGTGTATGAGATTATTATGGAGAGTATTAATTATGGGGTGTGTGTATGAGATTATTATGGAGAGTATTAATTATGGAGTGTGTGTATGAGGTTATTATGGAGAGTATTAATTATGGAGTGTGTGTATGAGGTTATTATAGGGTGTGTGATAGGAGCTGTGCTCTGTGTTTCAGAGCAGCTGGTGCTGGGGGCATACAGTGAGCCGTCTCAGAGCTGGGACCGCGACTATGACCACTTCCTGCTGCCACTGCTGGACGCCCAGGAGCCCTGCTACATCCTGTACCGGCTGGACTCTCAGAATGCACAAGGCTATGAGTGGCTCTTCATCTCCTGGTCGCCTGACCACTGCCCTGTACATACAACCCATAAGCCACACATACACTTACACAAATGAAACAAGCCAAGTGGGTGCTGTTGCCTGGTGTTGACTGTCACTCTTGGTCTGCTTGTAGGTGAGGCTGAAAATGGTGTATGCTGCCACAAGGGCCACTTTGAAGAAGGAGTTTGGTGGAGGTCATGTGAAAGATGAAATGTTTGGCACAGTTCAGGTGGGTCTGATCC
>NW_024881095.1:0-2001 GCF_900700415.2 Clupea harengus
CTGTACACCTGCTTCATTCTCAAGGTGTTCTGCCTTAGAACACTAGTTCACTGTGGCTAGGCTCATTGTATTGATGTTTGGGAATATGTCTTGGTCATCAGTGGTTGCACTTTGTATTTGTTTACGTAATTTTACAAATACAGTACAATGGAAAATACTCTAAATACAAGAATACTATGCTCCTGATAAGGCATTCAAACTAGTGTTTTCCTGTCATAGTAGTGTTTCTTACCTATTCTCTCTTCTGAATGTCCGGAGAATGGATGCAACCGAGAAGCGGCTTATGTTTGGTTGAACCCTCTGGCCAGCCTCCTGCATGGTCAAACCATGGTTGACCACATGGTTGACCACAGTGGCCCGAATCTCATCAGCAGATAATTGTGCTTATAGTTTAGCAGAATTGGTTAAGGGAGTTGGCATATGGTTGGCCACAGGTTGTGGTCATTGTGTCATAAGTTCCAGTTTGTGTGTGTAAACAATCGAGAAAAACTGTAATAAAGACTCTGCCTGCACGAAAAATGTCGACCAATAGATGGCGCCATTCATTTGCTTTGTCACTGAGAGAAATGATAAATGGTGCTAATGTAGGCCTACCTGTTGTCATGCCATTTCATTCAGCCTCACCACACCTATAAGGCTTATCTGTCTTGATTTTTTTTGGGCACCCTCATGTTTTATTAAGCATCGTTTGAGTGTTGTTCACTCATTAGTCTTTGGTCATTCTTGAGCTTTCATATTCTTCATTTGTTCTGCTGTGAGACCTGAATCTACCTTTTTTTGAATTTTATGTGAACATGTTCCCTTTTCTTTACATTTTCCAGGTACACCCAGGGCTAGAATTACAACTACTTTTTTATTTTTATTTTGAACAAATCAACCACTGCATATACCTTTCAAGAAGCACCAGTGAAGTTTTTGTCATAGAGTGCTAAGACCAAAACCACTAAGAGTAAGTCTATGAGCCATTGATCTCTGCTGGTCACATAGTCTAACACCTGTACCCAGATCTGCTGTCCTGTGTGACAGTAACCTGCCTTTGGTGACACACACACACACACACACAACACACACACACACACACACACACACACACACACTCTAACATCATGGATTCTGTAGTTTAAACTGTTAAAAGTGATAAATGTATCTGCTAAATGATGCATATGGTAGTTAAAACCAATCATTTATAACACGGGCCATGTAGCTGAGCCATGTGAGTTGAAGGTGAGCGTCTTCACTATGACTGCTTTGTGAATCATGACTGAGTCCTCACTGTGTTAAAAGTCAACTCTGTTCGATTGATCTTCACTGCCCAATCATTTCGTTCAACTCCGAAACACAACCGAGTGAAAATATCACTTGAAAGCGTCCGGGGAACAAGGGGACTTATGGGTAGGTTTTTAGGCTATAGGCTAGGCCTGGTGAGATATTACAATGCATTCATCCATGTCACCATACATAGTCATATTAATAACACCAGTGCACATAACTTACAGCATCCTCTGATGTCGTCGACTAGGCTGCCCCACACACAGTCACTGCGTAATGAAAAGTCCAGTTGTATACTCACATGTTGGTGGGCAGTTTCAAATTATATGTTGGCTGAGTTGATGTTGTGGTTTTAGTCTTGTGTCTTTTCAGCAAAATGGTGACGTGTCTGAAGTAAGCTGTCCTGCATTGTTTTTCTTTTTACATTGTTTCCACTATTACAGTACTGCTCTATATGTAAGTAATAGGCTATCAGTGAAAGACAGTGATTGAAGAATGCAATTACAGTCAATTTACCACACTGTGTGTGTCTATGTGTGTGTGTTTGTCTATGTGTGTGTGTCTTTATCTACTGTATGTGTGTGTGTGCATGTGTGTGTGTGTGTGTGTGTGTGTGTCTATGTGTGTGTTTGTTTGTCTATGTGTGTGTGTGTGTGTCTATGTGTGTGTGCATGTGTTTGTGAATGTGTGTGTGTTTGTCTATGTGTGTATGCATGTGAGTGAAGAAATGAT
>NW_024881096.1:0-2001 GCF_900700415.2 Clupea harengus
ATACAACAGAGAAACATAGAGAGTTAGGTAAGAGGGTCAGAACATCGGGGGATTGGCAGAAAGAGAGGAGGAGAAGAAAGGATGGGAAAGCATAGAGTGGGAGCAAGGATGTGTGTAAAAAGAAAAGAAAAGAGCAGTGAAAGTGGCATAAGATCATCCCTTAACGGTGAGACCTTTAACCTTTCAAAATGTACTGCACCATACCAAAACAATGCCACAAAATCATATCTCTGCTTAACATCTTCTGGTTCCATACTACACCATAATTTCTGATCACAAAAGAACTGCCCAAAGTCTGAAGCGCAACAACCACATGAGGGGAACTTACTCTGAAGCTGCATCTATGGTGGTAGACGTGGGCTGTCCTTCTCCTACGGTGGTGATGTTGAGAGGCACCGGTCGTCTTTTTGGGGCCATGTCAAAGATCTGTCAGTCAGGAGATGTCTCCAATCCGTTGATATATTTTTAAGATGCGAAGACAACTCCTTCAACTACAATAATACCACCTTAGAGGGGCTGCGTTATCGTTATAGTCGCTCCGCCGCAGAGTGGTGTCAACAAAACAATTGAATCAACACCTTGTCAGCTAATTCAAAGAGCGATAATGCTAGCTGACTAGCTAGCTATCTTACAGTCAGTCAATTTCATACAGCATATCGGGACACCCCTTATTAACTACCTCTCTGATGTCAAGTTAAGCGATCACCGTAGATTAATAACGTCTTACCTATCTTAGACGTCGGTCACAACTAACAAGCTGGTGCGCTTCCCAGAGCTAACGTTAACTAGTTAGCTGACATTAGCTTGTCATTACCTCTAATTGAGAGTATGCTAGATTTGTTAAGCAGTCCGCTGAACTTAAACTGAAACAGATCAACAGATGAGCTAAGCTAGTGAGCGACTAACATCATTTTTCAATTATGACATTAAATGGTCTATATTTAAATATGTTAGCAATTCCTCAGATTGACAAGTTAACGTTCGAAACTAGCTAGCAAACCTGGCTACTGACAGGATAACGGTATATGCCCATTTAACATGTTAGCTAGCTAGCTATTACGCTAAAGGAGTTCGTTAACGTTAATTAAAGCGTTAGGATTTCCCCTACTTCTGGCTGTGCCGAGGTTTAACAACACATACAAAAATACACTCGACCAAAAAGCATCACTGCATTTAGGCAAACCAGCCATTAAAGCTAGTTTCCAAGCTAGGCACCCTGGCTAACAATACATAACTTGCTAATGCTCACAGAACGAAAGGACGACCGACTCGTCGGTGACTACACAGCTGGGCTATCTTAGCAAGCTAACACGAGCATAACGTTAGCTGACAGTTACCGTACAAATGGCATGGGCTTTTGGAGTCAAGATGACTAGAACGGCAAAAGCTTCGTAAACGTATGTCTTGGAAAGAGCTGAAGTTTTAAGATGCTCTATCAGGAAGAAGAAGAGGCAGCTTGCCTTGCACGAAATGTCCCAAGTTAAGGTTGGGGGGGGCGCGGCTAAGTTTCGCCCTTTTCGCCCAAACCCAAACCAGGCTAGGAGCATCAAGACGGAAGCGTTAGTGACGTTTCGTAAAGTGAACCCGCCTACATGAACCTGGAAGTCCTCTGCATCCCGTAGGAAAGCCTTCTAAAATTAATTTAAATAATTGCCATACTTAATCTTATTTTTCTCTTTCTCTATGACTATAACTTTAGTTTACATTCACTATTGGAAAACAGAGGGGAAAAAAGTCCCTTTTTGTTAGATTCCACTTTTCATCTCAAAGAGGAACGTAGGCTGTCTCACAGTTGGAACAGGGTTGACAGCTCTCACTATTTCTGGCGTGGGACTCACAATTTAACACCATCTCTTCTCCCATCTCATGCGATGATTCTGAATAACGCCCTCCATCCATTGAAACCTGGAAGACCTGTCATGTCAACTGCAGCTGAGTTCCAAAGCACTTTCAAGAATGATATTTAGAAGGGGAAAGGGCCCTCACTGCCTACATAGACAT
>NW_024881097.1:0-2001 GCF_900700415.2 Clupea harengus
GATCACTATCTTGCACTACCCGTCCTCACAAGCACAAGAACATTTTTTTGCACTATCCACAACAGCAGCACAAGATCACTTTTCACTTTCCTCCTGGACACCGACACTGTCAAAATAATTGCACTCTGTACAATAGGGTCTAACCCTTTCCTGTATCTGGAAACACTCTGTGTGAATATGTTCTCCCTATGTGTATGTATATGTGATTTATGTATGTATGCCGGTGAGGTGTATAAGTGTATATGTGTATAAGCTACTGGATGACCTACATTTCCCTCTGGATTAATAAAGTATCCATCTATCTATCTATCTATCTATCTATCTATCTATCACACACACACACACACCTCTCTGTGCTGCAGACAAAAGTACTCTTGGACACCATCCACGACTGGGACACGACTTCATATATAAAGGCTATGGAACACAACTTCATATATAAAGGCTATGGGACACAACTTCATATATAAAGGCTATGGGACATGACTTCTTCATATATAAAGGCTATGGGACACGACTTCATATATAAAGGCTATGAGACATGACTTCTTCATATATAAAGGTTATGGCCGAGTGGGAGGAGTTTACTGAATAGGGTTGCATGGCATTTTTTTCATTTCCGGTCCTGATGAGAGAATTTTTTTTTTACATTATTTATATTCCTTAACATCTATCTGATGACTGCAGGTTTTTCAGGTCTCATATTTGTGTTGTGTGTTCACCCTTGTGTGTTGGTAGAAGTATGACACATTGCTGTGTGTTCACCCTTGTGTGTTGGTGACACATTGCTGTGTGTTCACCCTTGTGTGTTGGTGACACATTGTTGTGTGTTCACCCTTGTGTGTTGGTGACACATTGTTGTGTGTTCACCCTTGTGTGTTGGTGACACATTGCTGTGTGTTCACCCTTGTGTGTTGGTGACACATTGCTGTGTGTTCACCCTTGTGTGTTGGTGACACATTGCTGTTTGTTCACCCTTGTGTGTTGGTAGAAATATGCTGTGTTTTTTCCCCTCATCAATCTACACTCAATACCCCATAATGACAAAGCGAAAACAGGATTTTAGAATGTTTTGCAAATGTATTAAAAATATAGAACGAAAATATAACACGTACATAAGTATTCACAGCCTTTGCTCAATACTGTCTTTTTGAGTATGATGCTACAAGCTTGGCACACCTATTTTTGGGCAGTTTCTCCCATTCTTTTTTGAAATTTTTGCAAATCTATAAAAAATTACAAATTAAAAAATCACATGTACATAAGTATTCACAGCCTTTGCCATGACACTCAAAATTGAGCTCAGCTGCATCCTGTTTCCACTGATCATCCTTGAGATGTTTCTACAACTTGATTGGAGGCCACCTGTGGTAAATTCAGTTGATTGGAAAGAGCCTTACGATAGAAAAATAACTTAAAATCAAACCTTAATGTACACAACATCAGAGAAAGAAACTAGGCAAGTTAGCAATTACACACAATCCAGGGCCAAGTTGGATATAATGGCCCCCTGGTGGCGAAATATTGCCAAAACATGCAGTGTTAAGAAATATAGTGGCCATAAGCGCCCCCTGGTGGCAACGTATAGTTTAACAGAAGACATTGGATTTAAAGGATGCAAAATATCTGTAAATGTTATTTTTAAATGTAACCAGAAGGTGAAAAGGGTGGCGGGGTTGGGTGGGAGGGCTTCCTGTTATGTGGGGCGCTTAGTGCCCAGAGTTATGGGGGGGGGCGGTCGGGGGGGGCAGCCTCATCGTTGTTGGAGATGAGGCCGAGCACTGTGGTGTCGTTTGCAAATTTGAAGATGTAGTTGGATGGGCAGGAGGGAGTACAGTCATGGTTGTAGAGAGAGTGAATAATAGTGGGCTGAGCACGCAACCTTGTGGGGCGCCAGTGCTGATGGTCAGATTTAAAGAGTGATGCTTCAGGCACATCAGGTTTAGCATTCAGTAGACACCTGCCTTCAGTAACAGTAATGTGCATTTAAGTTTTCTTTAA
>NW_024881098.1:0-2001 GCF_900700415.2 Clupea harengus
CTGTCTGTCCCTCTGTCTGCTTGCCTGTCTGTCTGCCTGTCCATCTGTCTGTCTGTCTGCCTGTCCCTCTGCCTGCTTGCCTGTCTGTCTGCCTGTCCCTCTGTCTGCTTCAGAATTAGAATTGTTTTTATTGCCAAGTAAGTTTACGCCTACCAGGAATTTGTTTTGGCATATTGGTGCAGACAATAAACATAAAAAACATAATAAGTACTACAGAACATAAGAAAAACATATTAGAAACTATTAAAATATCTAAAATGATAATAAAATAAAATATTAAAAGATATCTACAGAATATGAAGTGGAGGAGCTGTGCAAAAATGTTTGCAAAAACAAGAGTGCAATGTGCAAGGTAATGTAATGTAATGTGTGTTAACGTAACACATGAGTCAGATCTTGAGGCGTGGGGGCGGGATAAGAGTCCATGTCAGGGGGGGGGTCCCGGGCCTTGTTGATGAGGCCAACTGCAGCCGGGAAGAAGCTGGTCTTGTGGCGTGATGTTTTGGTCCTGATGGACCGCATCCTCCTGCCGGAGGGAAGAACCTCAAACAGTTTGTGTCCAACATCCTCTGTTGAGCTTTTTTGGTGAGGGAGCTGATGTTCTTGCCTGTCTGTCTGTCTGCCTGTCTGTCTACTTGTCTGTCTGTCTGTCTGTCTGTCTGTCTTTCTGCCTGTCTATCTGCCTGTCTGTCTGTCTGTCTGTTTGCCTGTCTTTCTGCCTGTCTGTCTACTTGTCTATCTGCCTGTCTGCTTGCCTGTCTCTCTGCCTGTGTGTCTCTATCCGTCTCTCATTCCCCCATGTCTGTGTGTGTGTGTGTGTGTGTGTGTGTGTGTGTGTGTGTGTTTCTCATTCCCCCATGTGTGTGTCTGTAGGCAGGCCTGTGATGATTGTTGTGGAGTTCATGGAGAACGGATCCCTGGACTCTTTCCTCAAGGTGAGAGCAGTGTAAACAACACACACACACAACACACACACGATCGCCTCCTTAAGTTACACACAAGCAGAACAACACCCCCCCCCCTTTACACACAAGCAGAACACCCCCCCAACTCCCCCCCGCACACACACACACACACACACACACACACACGATTGCCTCTGAAACGCAATCCCCCCCTGACACTCACACACACACTGCCTCTCTGAGCACCACTTGAATGCCCCCCCCCCCACACACACACACACTGGCTCTGACACGTTCCCTGTCCTGCCCCCCGCCCCCCCCCCCTCAGAAGCACGACGGCCACTTCACGGTTGCCCAGCTGGTGGGGATGCTGCGGGGGATCGCCGCGGGAATGGCCTACCTGTCTGAGATCGGCTACGTGCACCGCGACCTGGCGGCGCGGAACATTCTGGTGGACGAGGGGCTGGTGTGTAAGGTGTCAGACTTCGGCCTGTCGCGCGTGCTGGAGGACGACCCCGAAGCATCCTACACCTCTACTGTAAGCACACACACACACACACACACACACACACACACACACACACATACTGTAAGCACACACACACACACACACACACACACACACACACACACACATACATACATACATACTGTACATACACAGACACACACACAAACAGAGATAGTTTAACTGGACACAAAGGCACACACACTACTACACTTACATACTTCCAGATGCACACATCTACAGTACAAACACACACACACAGACACTTTCTCCCAAAGGCTCAGGCACACACACACACACACACACACAGGCACTCTCTCCTAAAGGCTCAGGCAGAAACACACACACACATAGACATAGACACACACACACACACACACACACACACACACACACACTCTCCTAAAGGCGCAGGCATGTTCTCTCCCTTCACTTCTCTGCAAGGTTGTGTTCGTGTGATGATATGTGTGTGTGTGTGTGTGTGTGTGTGTGTGTGTGTGTGTGTGTGTGTGTTTTTCTGATGTGCCGTGTGTGTGTGTGTGTGTTTTTCTGATGTGCTGTGTGTGTGTGTGTGTGTGTTTTTCTGAT
>NW_024881099.1:0-2000 GCF_900700415.2 Clupea harengus
GCAGGATTACACCTGTAATGGACCCAACTGAGAGACTGGAGGTTTTCTGGTTTTCATTCTGAGCTCATAGCCAGTATGTCTAAGACCATAGAGGTACTAGATGTAGGTCAAGGGCAGGATGTGAAACTGAACCTATGTTTCAGAACTGTTCATCAGTAAGACCCTAGACCATTGGCCTTGGTTATTTTATCTGACCATGACAATGACAGGCTCGTATTGTTCACACCACATAGCATCACGTCCATTCACACCACTACATCCTGTCATTTTCTGCTTGAGCCTGACGTAATCAATGTAACTGGAACAATCATGAGATAAATGAGCTGATCACAATTTACAATCTAATGAACAAGGCGAATGTTGTTGAATCTATAGTCTCATGTACTACTATCTTGATTCCTACTGTCCGTTTGAAGCCTCTGATAAAGATACAATCAGGTAAATCTGAAGGCCACCACTATGGTTAGCCTTTGGTAGAAAGTGACTGGATACACAGAGATCAATTGGTAAGGTCAGGCCAAGTCTCACAGCAAACACAAAGTCCACTCACCAGCGCCAAAGCTAACAAAGAAACAATGCTGGGCTAGGGAGGCCACCATGTTGAAGGGAAGACATGTTGGAACGAGATCAGTTGAGGGATCTTGAGTGGAAGGACATGAGAATGGCATCAAACAGTCTAATAATACAATTCTGGGAATGGGAATAGGAATATCCCGTATGGGACAAACAGCTCAGGTCTGGGTCCTTTGGTTTGAGATATTGCAACACGCCATGAGCTATTGATTACCTTGTAGTTAGTTGGTTTTAAGAGTACCCTGCTTGGGTACAGTGTGTACTGTTTGAATGATTACTTTCCCAGTAGCTGCTTTTTGCTTTTCCCCCCGAGGCTGACACACATTTCTTTGGGGTTGGGAGGTAATTTCTTATCAGGCCAACGGATTCCCATTGTGAATAATTTGTCACTAGCCCTCACTCGCTCAAGGTCATTCACTTCACAGCACACAAGCAGAGCAAACGTCTCACTTTGACAATTAAGTCACAATGCTACCAAGGGAGACAACGTTATGATTTTCCTATCATAAAATGTAATGTCCAAGAGGGCGTTTTACTGCTGTCGCTTTTTGTTTCACAAAGCACTAGGGGCACTAGGGAAAGCCTGGCCTCTGAAAACCTGGCCTCTAAAACAATAGCATGGTTAAAATTTTACAGCAAACTGCTCTAGGGTGGCTGTGGACTATTTTCCTCCTCTACAGACAAATGAATTACTAAAAAACACCACACAAAATCAGTTTGTGGTCACACACTGTGTTGTCATTATGTTGAAATGAAATGTTTTGAATAGCTTCAAATTCCTGACTCTCAACAATGAGAAAAGATAAGTCTAAAAGTACTGGGTAGGTTTATTTTGGTCCAGCTGTTTAAAAACATGTGATGAATGAGTAAGGTTTGTCACTGTTTACTCACAATTATCACGTTGACACAATACTAACCTTATTTTGTATATATTGGGTATTTGGGCACTACTGGGGGATCCAGGGGAGGAATGGTTAACTTGGGTTGGTATTTCCACATATTATGTGTAACAGAATATGGTATACACACCCTTGTGCATGTGCAGTGTTTGTTTAAACCATGTTCATATGGACAGACTGGTATGAGCTTGTACCCTACTGTACTCAAAGTACATGAAAACATTAATTTAAGGACTGCCTCTAAGCTCCCCTCATTTTGTCAGTAGCGTCATATTACATGGAATGTTTTCAGAAAATCAATTTGGCTTCTCTCAGACACATTCACATACACTAACAGAATATCTCTGCCAAGGTTATAAACACTAAATAATACACTACAGGGATTTAGTTCTGCCACCACGGCAACCAATCCACATCATAGTGACTCTTTTCTGAGACCCCCACCTGAGTAATATTAAAATAGAAAGTCTCTCAGTATGGGATGAGATAAAAGAAAAACTTAAAAGGCAGCTGGGTTTCTGCTCAGTT
>NW_024881100.1:0-2000 GCF_900700415.2 Clupea harengus
CTTGGACCACTGGACCGTTAAGCAAATATGACTTCTGTTGACGCAACGCTCGACTCAGCCTTGACCATTAGCCCCTTCAACCCACTGGAGCCTGATGCCTGTCAATCAAAGGGTAGTGGGGTGGTGGGATGTGAACATCGTAAATATGCCAAAAAACATCCATGCACACATACAGGCACAGTTTAGACAAACACTAGACAACTACAGTCTTTGTTCTGAAATGCTGCCAAATATCAGGTGCATAAAATAAGAGTAATTGAATTAGAAAATTAGAAACAGGGGCAGGTGTGATGAAGCACAAATTGATAGACACCAGAGCTGTCCAATAGCGTGAGCTCACCAGTTTACAGTCCGAGATTCTGCTGTCTAGGACCTGCCTTTGGGTCATGTGACTAGTGTAGCTCCATTCCTGACTCTTCTTCAAAACGTACACAGCCACTCATTTCTGTGTGAAAAATACACAGCACACACACATACACACACACAGAAAATTGAATGAATAGTATGAATACATTTACAAACAACTGTGACATAGTAGTATTGCCCTCTACACATCTGTTCCATGCGACATCTCCGTCTCCTTACGGTGGAAGACGCGACTACTCGTGCGTTAGGAAATCTAATGGGTCCATTGCCGCTAATGGAAGTCAACAACAAAGAGAGTTTTGGTCTCTTTCAAAAAGGCTACCTGTAACCGAGCAAGACTTCTGGATACAGGCTCTTCCCACTGTTCTCTTCAATTTTACACATAATGTTCTTTTTAGTCAGTTCCTCTTTAGGAGAATTTTGTAGGATCGGGTACAATGGAACTAAGATCTTATTTTTGGCAAGAACAAAATTTTATTTTATACCTTATTTTGGCCAAGTTGTTTTGATGTTCTGCCGATTCTTCGTCCCCCAACCCCTTCTGTTCTTGGAATTTCGGTCCTTTTTCCTATTCTGTTCATGACAGCCAGATATGTTGTGGATAATTTTTTCAACTAATTATAAAATAAAGTCTCTTTCAGAAGATTCTGAGTTCGGTGATTCGTTGAGTAGTAATGATTTTATTTAAGATCAACAATCAACCTTCTGAAAACTATGACAGGTGCTGCAGGTGTATGTGCAGGTTGTGTTATGCTTCCTCACAGTTTTCTTGGTAATGCTCAAACTCGCAAAATGGCAGATATTAAATGCATGTAGGAATAACATGAAAATAACTACGTGCTTCGAGCCTGCCCTTAGGGGGGATAAGCGATTGCTAAAGCTTGTGTGGAGGTGGTGTCTTGTATAGGATCCAAAGTGATCAATGTCACCAGTTCACCCTAACACTAGACTGCCCTATTTGCCTATGTTTGTGTTTATGATGTTAGTATGTTTTTGTCAGTGATTTGTCTAATAAAAGTATGCAAACTTTGCAAAAATAAAAGGAATATGGTTTTAACCTTGTGTCATGTCTTGTCCGGTCTTACTAACACCCCAATCATGGCCTTCAAAACAAAGTCTTCTAAAACAAAAGGCTTTGCAGTTTGTTTTGTCTTTTTCCACAGGTCTGCAGACTTTAACACATTTAACACAATGCCACAATGAATGACTTTAGCATACAGAGATGTCCCACCTAATGACTGGCACCTATCTTCCTGACATAACACAATACTTAATTTCTCACTTATACATTTTTTTTTATACATACTTTTTTTTTTTTTAAACCAACACACAGTACAAATATAACAATAAACAACTTATTTTGATGTTTCCACAGTAATGTTAGCTAAATTACATATTAGAACCATTTTATGATTTAATTTAGTATATTTATTATATAATGGTCCTTTAAGGTGGGAATAATGGTAAACTAAATAAAAGGCGCTTTTGACCAAAGACAACAGGTGGTGTGCAGACTGTGGATGTCAACTTAGTTTTCCTTTTTTCCCCCTTTTAACAACATGATTTCTTCCTTTTGCCTTGACAACTGAGAATTTCACAATTCATATTGTTTTCCTGGTTGACAGTTTTGTAAT
>NW_024881101.1:0-2000 GCF_900700415.2 Clupea harengus
CACCTTTCCCTAATTGAGTAATCACACCTGTAGATATACCCAATTCCCAGTGACGTGCCACACCCAGTGCAATGCTCCCCCAAGTGGCTAAAATAAGTAATACTAAAATAAACCCAACTAAAAGGTTGATAGAAATGGCTCCTACATTGCCTTTATTAGAGTCTCCAATGACAAAAACAGGAGAGTAAGTATTCTCTCTCTTACTCTCCACTCCTAATATCTGATCAGCAAGTTGACGTTGAGCCTCTCGTTTTGAGCACGTCAGCTTGTGGTGGGATGTAAACTCCCGCTAGAATAAAAGTAGTGAATTCACGGGGAGAGTAAAACGGTCTGCAGTTAATGAACACAGGAGGAGGAGAACAGGATTGTAAAATCACTTTCATGTTATTGAACATGGTTTATGTAGAAACAAATATCTCCACCTTTTGCTTTGCGTGAAAGAATCGGATTGCGGTCTGCACGTAACAGCTGAATGCCGTTTTCTCTCCGTCTCCATCTCACTGCGTGACAAAATCCACGGAAGAGGCGAGAAAATTGGGACATAAATCAGATGGTGTTGAGTCCCTGATGTTAAGTAGCTCATCCCTCGTGAAAATATTCCGAGTTGAGTCGCAATAAACAGAATTAAAGACTAAAAACAAACACCAGTGTGCACCAACACAGAAGTGTGCAGCAACACACCGTGGCGGCCGTACGAGGCGCCATAGCATACATTGTTGCATAATGTACATTTGGTTTGCTTTCACATCACAATTTTAAAAGGACCAAAATTTGTGTCTCATTGCCAACTACATGAGCAGGTAACAACAACAAATGCAAATTGCTCCCATTTAAATCAGTGACACTCTTGTTGTATGCAGAAAGAAACGGAAACACAACAATAAACCACAAAATGTCACAGGCCTATTGTGTTAGGTGAGATGTCAGAGTTTGTACCTCTTGATTCAGCCTAAAAGGATCTACTCATGTATGTAAGTTTACTCATGTAAACTATGTCCCTCAGAACCTAATCCAACGCAGATAGCCAACATGTTCAGTTATGAATGTGTACCATAAAAAAATAAACATTATAAACATCATTAAAAACTAGAAAATGTTTAACTTTGAAGATTTAATGTAAAGTACAAATCTATTTTATGTCATGTTTTTGCTTCAGCACCATACAAGCATATACATCTGTGTGATGCACACCTTTTTTGATAGGAAAAATATAGTATATGTTTTTATCTGCAGAACCAGAAGGCCCTGGCACCAACATTTCTCCTGTTGAGCTTTCTCAGGATTTCGCAAGGTAAATACTGTCAGTTATATCTGTGAGTCATTTGGGACAGATATTTGTCTAGCGCCTTGCATGGTCTTCCTGAATGTAAGCAGAGTTTGCTCTAAGTTTCGTTTTGTGGCTCTTGTCACATATGTTGGCAAATAACTTTCTTTGCTTTATTTCAACAGCCATCGACATTATTGGGGATGATATGGAAGTAATTGCTGAAGAAACTGTTGATCTGCTCTGTAAATATACTGGACATGACACTGTTATCGCCATCGATTGGATGAGAACAACACTGAAGACACCAGAAAAAAAGATTTTCACAATCGTAAGGAAAAAGGATACAACTCTTGAAGAAGTAAACAGACTCAAGGATCGCCTTCAATTTACTGGCAGTATAGAACAAGGCATCGGAAATATTCGTCTACAGGATGCAAGACTTCAGGATATTGGGAATTACTCATGCCGCTTTGTTTTGTTTGAAGGCAGTCCTGTCAGCAAGTCCATTCAGCTGAAAGTCCAAGGTATGATGGCTATTTCTGACCACCTAATGATGTTATCAAAGAAGTTAATATACGTATATTATATATATATTCACTAGCTTCACTAGCCACTATTTTGTGACGTAAAGGTTCAAACTTCAAAAAGTTTGATGCGGTACAACACTAAACTTTTGTCTTGGTGCTGCTGCATCTGACACATTTCAAAATCTCAAGAACTGCTAAAATTTTGA
>NW_024881102.1:0-2000 GCF_900700415.2 Clupea harengus
ACACACCCATCGCTTCTGAAATAAGTAAGGTTGATTAATTACATTTACCAGACGCTTTTATCCAAAGCGACTTACATATGTGTGACATACAATGTATACACATTTTACTTTTACACTGATGGCACACTGCACATCAGGAGCAATTAGGGGTTCAGTGTCTTGCTCAAGGACGCTTCAACAGGGAATCGAACTAGCAACCTTCTGATTACTAAACGACTTCTCTACCTCCTGTACCACTGTCGCCCCTACATACCACTGTCGCCCCTACAAATAGTACAGTCTCTCGTGCTCCTCTATGCGAAACACAGTCCCATCCTTGTATATCAGTTAATTCTGTCCCTCTTGGAAGAGTCTGTTTATACTCAGTCCAGATTGGGCAACCACAGAGGTGAAGGTGGATAGGTTAACATGGTAAAACAACAGATAAAAACCATTACTTTCTGAAAACATAGACATTAGCAAAATTACCCACTGACATTTTTAGACAAAACTCCATGTTCTCATCAATGAGTCTAATCAGTCTCACTGGTCACCTGTTCAGTCCAAGGTGGGCTTTAGTCATCGGAATATTTTTTTTTGTACTTCATCCACTTTCTTCTCACCGTCTTCCTCTCTGTCAAGTAGAACAAATGTTGCGACTACTACAAGAAAGGGATCAAATGAATGTGGTCTTATGTGACTGTAACTGTGACAGCTACCAAGAAATAATTCTACTGAGGTAACCTGATGAGACAATTTATACCATCAGCCTGGCTCTCAGAAGAAGGTTCAACTTCATCCCGCAATGACCGTCATGTTTCAGTTGGAGACCTTCCTCTCTTACCCGGTAAATCGAAGAAAACACCACCTTCAAATTCAGGGCTTTTAATGAGTCAGCCGTTGTTTATCGTGTAATTTTTATCTCTGTGATAAGATGTTTTTAGAATCTTGAACACTAGTGATAACTACAGAAATGGTAGAAATAATGCCCTTGGAGCTTTTTGGAAAGGGTTGGGGTCTTAGGTCATACTGTCAGTATGTGTCAGTAACTGTTAGTGCAGATTATATAAAAATACTAGATATTATTTGGAATTATACACAGAACTGGTTGCAGAATATGGAATTATAAATATGTTTACCCATGCTAAATAAGGGTTTGTTCAAGATAAGTTCAAGGTAGTTACCGGCTTCCAGAGAATTTTTTGATTTGAGAATGAAAGAATGTTGCCAATAAAGGCTATGCAATCAATTTTACATACATTATTACATGACTATCTTTATGCCCACTGCATTAACACTATTATAAGGTTATGGGTTTGACAGCTTGGATGCACTTAACCCACATATTGGCAAGTGTGTCTCCACTCTGTGTTATCACAACTGAACATAACAGACCTCATGCTTATTTGCAAATGTATTTGCCAGTGCCTTTGTTGTATAATCAGATTACACTATTTGATGATGAATTACCATACGTTGCTAAATTCTAAATTCTGTGGAATGAATTTATCAGATATGTACACAGACAAGTAGATTGTGATGAAAATTAAACACTGGATATCAAAATTGGAAAAACATTTAAATGTTTCTTTGAAACTGCTATATCTTGTTCATAAATTCCAGGAAAACCTTCTTTGTAGGTAGGTAAAAGTCCTTGTAGGTAAAAAACACATTAGGGTTAGAATAGGGCTTTATTCATCCCTCAGTAGGGAAATTAGGTTGTCATGCTAACAGTGATACACGAATATAGAACACACAGTTACATGCTAAACTACATGCAAAAGTGAATGCATAACATGTCTAGGTCCATTATTGTGACACAGCAATGTGGTATTTCTATGTTAATGAAACCCTTATGCAGTTTGTGCAAGAAAGTGTTCTCCACTCCAGTGGATCTTAGTGTTTTCACAGGGTTATGGTTATGGTTATGGTTATGGTAAGTACCAACCTTACTTGACCCTGTAACCCCCAGAGGCCTTGAAAAGACTTCAGAGGCTAATGTAACATGGCTTACATAGCCC
>NW_024881103.1:0-2000 GCF_900700415.2 Clupea harengus
ACCAGACATTAACATGTGCAATGTTAATCACACACCTAACTTAAAAAAAAGGTTTAAAACACCTTTTTGTTACATTGTTTTCAACATCAAATGCATGGTTGACTCCCTCCCTGACGCTACCCTTCTTCAAATATACCCTTCATCTGACATTCAAGAAGAACCCCTCTACCCTTTATCTAACCTTCAAGAAGGAGCCCTAAAAATATAGCTCGTAACTAAGCACCCAGTGAGGTCAAATATGGCCTTAACAAGCACCATTGAAAAACTTGCATTGGTACCGGTAAAAAGTACCATTGAAGCTAACTTTACTTAATGTAAACTATCCCTATGTACTCTAATTTCCCCCCAATGACACTATCCTCTCCCTCACTCCTCAAGACATTCTCTTACCCCTCATAAGACATTTTCCAAACCCTTCTTAGACACTCTCCTACCCCTCTAAAGACACACCTCCTCCTCCTCCTCTCCCTCAGACGTACGCTTTCTCCTTCTTCCCTGCAGGGGGAGTGGGCTGCGGGTTGCCCTTCCCTCCCCCGAAGGCGCCTGCCACCGAGGCCCGTTTTCCTCCTCCTCCTCCTCCTCCTCCTCCTTCGGGCGGCGGGGCCGAGCCTGCATTGATCAGAGCCCCCCCACCAGCATGAGCAAGGCCACGAACCAGCCCAGGTAGAGGGCGGGTCCCAGCTCCCGCTTGAGTGGCGCCGCCACCGCCGGGTCGTAGAAGTCCCTCACCACCATGTGCGCCGTCCAGCTCACGGGCACCAGGAACGTCACCGCCGCCGCCACGAACACCAACCCGCCCGCCCGCGCCAGCCGCGCCTTGGCGTCGTGGGCGGCGCCCAGGCAGTGGGTGCACTTGAGGCCCAGGACGGCGAGGCCCAGCCCCAGCAGGCCCAGGAGGAGGGCGACGATGGCCAGGGCGCGGCGCGCCTGGGTGCCTGGGGCGAGCGCCAGGCCCGAGTCGAAGGTCTTGCACTGGGTGTGTCCGGTGCTGGAGCGCACCAGGCAGCTCATCCACAGCCCCTCCCACTGGGCCTCCGCCACCACCAGCTCCCCGCCCACGAACGCCGACACGCGCCAGAAGGGGGCGGCGGTCACCAGGGCCCCGCCCACCCAGCCCGCCACGGCCAGGAGCACGCCCAGCACCTGGAGGCCCGTGGTGGCCATGGCAACGGAGCGGCGGGATGGAGAGGATGGGGGAAAAGGGTGAGAGAGAAAGTGAGAGATGAACGGGGAGTGAAAATGACAGCAGATTATGAGAGAGAGAGGAAATAGAAAAAGGAAGAATGAAAGAAAGAGACTGAGAGAAAAGGGGAAGGTATAGCAAACAAAACTAGAGCAAAACTAAAGCAAGTAAAAGAGAGAAAAGAGAGGTGGATCGGGGCGGGTGAGAACTTAGACGTCTCTTGTTGTTTGCTTGTCAGATGTCTTTTCTGCTCTCTTCATGGCATGCTACTTAGGCTCTCTACACTGTGCACAAAGACACTGGGAGCCCATGGTCACGCTGATGGGTGGTGAGGATGATGATGATTGATGAAGGTGGTGGTGGTGTCGTGAATCTGGAAATGCAAGTCTCCGCCCTCACGTAGTCGGCCCGAGACAATAATCTCAGTTTCCCCTCAAAAACATTTCGGGATGTGC
Source organism: Clupea harengus (assembly GCF_900700415.2). Classification (NCBI taxonomy): domain Eukaryota; kingdom Metazoa; phylum Chordata; class Actinopteri; order Clupeiformes; family Clupeidae; genus Clupea; species Clupea harengus. The sequence continues at coordinate 1,639 of NW_024881103.1, forward strand.
TTCAAGCTCAAACTAGGAATGGAGAATAAATGATCAAACCAAACATTTCAGCTACCTTTTCATTGTTATTGGGTCATCACAAGTCAGATTCAGATTCAAATTCCTTAGCAGCAAAATGAAATGTAATTTTATGTTAATGTAAAATAAAATACTTAATGCTGACAAAATCATTCGAAATGATGAATTGCAATACGCTTTAGTTTTACAATGTATAGTTTAGTGGAGAATTCTGTTGATTTTTTTTAAATACTTCCTGTGTGTTGAAGTACACACATAAGCTACTATTTCTATACTATTATAATAATTATACAGTCTCATGTAATATTATTTCACATATACATAATATTTCATAGTTCACATAC
>NW_024881104.1:0-2000 GCF_900700415.2 Clupea harengus
TATGGCTGTGAGTATGCTCTGATAGTATGGCTGTGAGTATGCTCTGATAGTATGGCTGTGAGTATGCTATGCTCTGATAGTATGGTTATGCGTATGCTCTAAGGACAATGTAACTGTGAGTATGTTAGTGTGCTCTGATGGTATGGCTGTGAGTATGCTCTGAGGACAGTGTGACTTTTTAGGTCTCGAAAAGAGGACATGTCCGGGTAAAAGAGGACGTCTGGTCACCCTATCTGAGTGTCAGTGGGAAACCTGCTGAAGGAACCCTATGGTGGTGGAGGGGTGGAGGGCTTCATCCAGCGCCTGGTGGTGGTGGTGGAGAAATATTTTAATAATTTCTACTTTAGATCTCACCATGACCCCCGTTTGTGCCAATTCGAGAAATTATGATGTGACAGATATTAATTATCAAATGTTTTGTAACTTTTCAAATGGAAATGTGCTAACGGATTGGTCCATTCACGGCCTCCCCACCAGCCCACAGAAGAGATTAAGATGACAGTCGGCGATAAAAGGGGGAAAAAAGATGAATAATAATCATCATGGTGAAGATGTGCACACATGGTTTTGCTTCATCATTAATCTGGGGCGTGCTGAAACGCTGAAAGGAGAACAACACAGTGGCGTAATGTGTGTGTGTGTGTGTGTGAGAACAACACAGTGGCGTAATGTGCGTGTGTGTGTGTGTGTGTGAGAACAACACAGTGGCGTAATGACAGCCATGCCTGTTGCAACAGCCGCTGATAAGCGCGCAATTAGCCGAAGCTGAGTCGTTTGGAGTTCCCTGAATAATGAATCCTTCCCTTTCCTCCATTCTCCTGCGGAGCGGTGGCTTCTCCTTCCGGCCTGGCGACACACACACGTGCCCCCAGAGAGCGAGTGTGAGAGAGAGAGGGAGAGAGAGAGCGAGAGAGAGGGAGTGAGGGAGGAAGAGAGCGAGAGAGCGATTGCGGGGGACAGCTGTTGTTTGTAGATCCTGACAGCCCTGAGAACTGCTCGGCTAAAGTGACCTTGTTTGTTTTGGAGATTCTCAAAGACTCTCCCTCCTCCAGAGGCTCTGCACAGGAGCACAGGAGACATGGCCTCTAGTTTAATACCCATGTAGAAATGGCCTCTAGTTTAATACCCATGTAGAAATGGCCTCTAGTTTAATACCCATGTAGAAATGGCATCTAGTTTAATACCCATGTAGAAATGGCCTCTAGTTTAATACCCATGTAGAAATGGCCTCTAGTTTAATACCCATGTAGACATGGCCTCTAGTTTAATACCCATGTAGAAATGGCCTCTAGTTTAATACCCATGTAGACATGGCCTCTAGTTTAATACCCATGTAGACATGGCCTCTAGTTTAATACCCATGTGTGTGTGTATCTCTAATCACAAACATTTGTTCTTGAGCTCTAATGATCAATGCAGGAGTGGGCCCCCTCCGTGTCCTTGGTCCAAGATGGAGGCCAGTTTGAATGGAGTCCGTTGGGCGTCTACCTTTTGGCTGTTGTCACAGCGTCTCTTTCTGACACAGGGGTACGCTGGGACAGATCAAATCAAAGAGCGTGAAAATGAGTGCGTCCCATGGCTCTGTGGTGTGTTTGTGTGTGTGTGTGTGTGTGTGTGAGTGTGTGTGTGTGTGTGAGTGTGTGTGTGTGTGTGTGTGTGTGTCTCATGGCGTACCAGCACTGCTAGCCCTCTGATATACTGTGGAGTGTGTCTGAGCCTGATGGCGGTGCGTGCTGCAGTGGTCAGGACTGATCTGCATTGGGCTGTGGGGTTGTGTGTGTGTGTGTGTGTGTGTGTGTGTGTGTGTGTGTGTGTGTGTGTGTGTGTGTGTGCGTGTCTGTGTGTGTGTGTGTGTGTGTGTGTGTGTGTGTGTGTGTGCTGCAGTGGTCAGGACTGATCTGCATTGGGCTGTGGGGTTGTGTGTGTGTGTGTGTGTGTGTGTGTGTGTGTGTGTGTGTGTGCGTGTCTGTGTGTGTGTGTGTGTGTGTGTGTGTGTGTGT
>NW_024881105.1:0-2000 GCF_900700415.2 Clupea harengus
CATCCATGACCTAATGATGGGATGGCCACAATAAATTAGATGTTATAGGCCCTAGAGCTGTAATGTTAAGTTTCACAACAAACTGCGGGGTTTGCGTTAAGAGTTGACTGTAACCATGGATACCACTCGAGTCCCACATGCTGAACGAGGTAAGTGACAGGGGCCATCTTTTCTCTGCTTTAGCATATCGGTAGCAGCATCTTTATTTTTACGAGACAAAACAAGTTTCAAAGGTAGTTACAAAAGACCAACTTATGACTGCATTTTAACTCCCCAAACGGTTTGCCTAGGTTTTCTACTGGCAATGTTTTGCTCACGCCTTCTTTTACAGATTTTGCTAAAACCCATTCATTTTTCCATGGGAATTGTTTTCTTTGGAACCAGGAAGTGTTAAAATGCTAACAATGAAAACTAAAAAATTCTGGTCGACTTGCATACTCGTGGAACACAGAATAAAGAAGATGGAGCACAGAACTCAGAACACACAATATAGAACACAGAACACAGAAAACAGAATAAAGAACATGGAATACAAAACACAGAACACAAAGGATGGACCTCAGCACTCAGAATCCAGACAACTGTGTCCTCCCTGCACAACCTGCCAGCCCATCTAAGCCCTCCTGCATTAGTTATTCCCGCAGCGGGCCCAATCAGATCAGGAGCTTTCCATCTCATCCTCTCTGTGCCGCTCCCACGGATCAAGGACTGTCCCTTAAGGAGCCGTCCGCGTATTTATCATGGCCAAGTAAACGTGGATGACAACCGGAGGCATGTTTACCATTCCACTGGAAAGCGTTCCATCAGAGCACGGCAGGCGGGGGGGGGGGGGGGGGGGGGGGGGGGGGGGGGGGGGCGGTGTGTGTGTGTGTGTGACCCTGCTTGACTCTCGGATGGAGAGGAGGCGATGCTTGGGCCTGATAGCACTCAAAGTTTGAAAGCCTCATAAATTATGACCAGACTTCAACTTTCACCAGTGTGGAGCATGGTGCTTCATACATCCTCTAGTTGATCAATAAGATTACATATCAGACTGATCGATGTTGACTGTGGATGTGAGGTTCCCTGATTCTCAAGGATTCCTTGTGAGATTCAACAGTATCTGCTTCATTACAGCATCTGCATAATCTAGCACATCCCAACTCTACCTGCTGACAAAGGCAGGGATGAAACAGACACAGACAGGTGTGAACTACAAGAAAGAAAGAAAAAAAAATTCCACATCAATACATTTAAAGCAGCATACAATGTGCCTCAAGGAAATAATTAAATGAGCGTCTCGGGTAGATGGTCTACTTGATGCATTTTTCATGAATCAATAGTGTTTGAGATGCGCTCTCTTGCTGACAGCGATATTAGCTAAAGAGAGAACAGTATTCTGATAGGCACACACCGGCAAACAGGTCATCTCCTGTGAGAGAGATCTGAGACTCCAGGTCTCGGCAGCCTCTTATGTTTACCACCAACTGTAAATGTCCACTCCTCCTTTTAAATGACTTCTCTGACAGGACAGCTGTAATGTTTAATGTTAGACTCATACTGCCCCCTTTAGGAGAGGGGGAGAACTACAGCTCTAACATCATAAAAATAATGCAGACTTAAGATCAGCGTTGTAATGGGAGCTAAACACTGTTTACCTGATCCATATGGAAGTAACAAGCAAGACACACACAGAAAATAAGACACACAGACACCGCATTACAGGGATTCAAAAAGACAGGATGAAAACCATAGTAAAAGTAGTGGTTCAGATGACTGCCTTAACAAATAGCCTATTTGGTGACATTTAGGTGACATTACAAAATGCCAGAGGAAAATCTCAAGTTTCGACTCAGATAAGAGAGGCAGTAACACGTGATGTTTGATGGAATACTGAATGTTATAATTTAATCAACTCGTTTAAAGAAAAAGACAGAGAGAGAGAGAAAAAAAAAAGTCAAATTCTCTTATCTTGCAGCAGACGATGAAACTGGCACGCGTTTGCACACAGTGATGCTATC
>NW_024881106.1:0-2000 GCF_900700415.2 Clupea harengus
TCTGCTAAGAACCCTTGGAAATCACAGGGCTCTGCTGTGACTGGAACACACAATACATACTGTAGAACCATTAAGGGTAAATGCATAACACACGATACACACTGTAGAACCATTAAGGGTAAATGCATAACACACGATACACGCTGTAGAACCATTAAGGGCAAATACATACTGTAGGCAAGGCAAGCTGACCAGGCCACACCTTAGTCTGGGACAGGTTGGATCTGAGGACTATTTGTTTATTTTCAGTGATAAGATTCCTAGTAGTGATGCCTTGTCTCCAGTGTCCTTACTAAAGCCTGTCTTTCTCTGTTCTGGAGATGGGTTGGTTAGTGGTTATAGAGTGTTGTCTCTGTTCTGGAGATGGGTTGGTTAGCGGTTAGAGAGTGTTGTCTCTGTACTGGAGATGGGTTGGTTAGCAGTTAGGAGAGTGTTGTCTCTGTACTGGAGATGGGTTGGTTAGCGGTTAGAGAGTGTTGTCTCTGTACTGGAGATGGGTTGGTTAGCAGTTATAGAGTGTTGTCTCTGTTCTGGAGATGGGTTGGTTAGCGGTTAGAGAGTGTTGTCATGGAGATGGGTTGGTTAGTGGTTAGAGAGTGTTGTCATGGAGATGGGTTGGTAAGCGGTTAGAAGAGTGTTGTCTGTACTGGAGATGGGTTGGTTAGCGGTTAGAGAGTGTTGTCATGGAGATGGGTTGGTTAGTGGTTAGAGAGTGTTGTCATGGAGATGGGTTGGTTAGCGGTTAGAAGAGTGTTGTCTCTGTACTGGAGATGGGTTGGTTAGCGGTTAGAGAGTGTTGTCATGGAGATGGGTTGGTTAGCGGTTAGAGAGTGTTGTCTCTGTACTGGAGATGGGTTGGTTAGCGGTTAGAGAGTGTTGTCATGGAGATGGGTTGGTTAGTGGTTAGAGAGTGTTGTCATGGAGATGGGTTGGTTAGCGGTTAGAAGAGTGTTGTCTCTGTACTGGAGATGGGTTGGTTAGCGGTTAGAGAGTGTTGTCATGGAGATGGGTTGGTTAGCGGTTAGAAGAGTGTTGTCTCTGTACTGGAGATGGGTTGGTTAGTGGTTAGAGAGTGTTGTCTCTGTACTGGAGATGGGTTGGTTAGCGGTTAGGAGAGTGTTGTCTCTGTACTGGAGATGGGTTGGTTAGCGGTTAGAGAGTGTTGTCTCTGTACTGGAGATGGGTTGGTTAGCGGTTAGAGAGTGTTGTCTCTGTACTGGAGATGGGTTGGTTAGAGAGTGTTGTCTCTGTACTGGAGATGGGTTGGTTAGCGGTTAGAGAGTGTTGTCTCTGTACTGGAGATGGGTTGGTTAGGAGAGTGTTGTCTCTGTACTGGAGATGGGTTGGTTAGGAGAGTGTTGTCTCTGTACTGGAGATGGGTTGGTGAGCGGTTAGAGAGTGTTGTCTCTCGGTCTCATCTCTCATTCCCTTCCTTTTCGCCTCTGTTTCATAGCAACATGGCTCTTCAATCTGAGAGGAACAGATGTGGCGAAAAAGCTGTAAAAACCTAAAGCAGATATGTAAGTCTTTGTCAGAGTTGGACATTTTTGGGACAAGTTTTTTCCTTCTGTCTTTCAGGACTGTTAACCGGGCAGTATACCTTCCCTTCAGTTTATGTGCACTGTTATTTTACATATGTGTGTGTGTGTGTGTGTGTGTGTGTGTGTGTGTGGTGTTGAACTAGAGGTACGTTTGTCAGACGCCTGTCTGTAAATCTGCTGAGCAGTCAAAGGGCAGTATTTTCTTGTGTTTTCTTCTGCATATGATGTCCCTGTGACATATGTGTTGGTTCTTACAAGTCACAAGTCTTTTATTGTCAGATGCACAGAATGACACAGGGTCAGACTGGGCACTGAAATCCTTAGGACAAGGCACCACACAACAACCTACCATAACATGCATAACATAGCAAACATAATATAACATAACATAACATACCATGACATACACTCTGTACAAGTACATGTAATAACATGTAATAACCTTACTAAATATACAAG
>NW_024881107.1:0-2000 GCF_900700415.2 Clupea harengus
TCACACACACAAACACACACACACAGTCGTAAACTAGTATCTTAGCTGGTTCAGCATAACTTGTATAGCTGTTGTATCTTTATCCTAATGTCTTTATCTGTTTGTCACAGGGAGGGAAACGCACATGATCAAAATGAGTGACCTGAAATTCCTTGAACTGGACCTTGAAGCAGCCCCATACACACACAAGTTAGGATGGCACCATGGCACCATGGTAATCATGGTAATCATGGTTACCCAAGAGGGAGTAAATAAACACAAGCAAAAAGCCAAAAGAGTCAGTCATACTTATTCAAATCCTTGTTTTGTAAATAATAGGGAAGTCCCACAATGAATTAATCAAATTGTGCAGCACATGAATAAAATGAATATGTGATGATGAATCAGTGATGAATCTGATGTATGTCCATGCCTTGTTACCAGCATGGTGAAAAAAAATGGGAAAAACTATGTGTCACTATGAAGCTCTCCCCAGTAAGCAGTCGAGGCTGTAACAGATCATCCCTGAGTCAGCACTCTAACATCTGATATATCGCCCCCTAGTGGTGTGGAGTCCCTGCCACATGCCCATGAACCCTAGTGGAATATCTGCTGGTGCCCAGAGTGCTGGATGCAGCAGGGGTGAGATGTGTCACAGTAACCTGTGGATCTCTACCTCAGCTTTTCCTGCTCTGTTAAAAAATGAATTGTCTCTCCTTCTCTCTCTCTCTCTCTCTCTCTCTCTCTCTATCTCTGTCTCTCTCTCTCTACACATACATACACCTACACCTACACCTACACCTACACCTACACACACACACACACACACAAACACACACAAACACACACACTCTCTCGCGCTCTCTCACACACACACACATACACACACATATACACACACACACACAAACACACACACACACAAACACACACACACACACTCTCTCTCACACTCTCTCACACACACACACACATTTACACACACACTCTCACACACACACACACACACTTTACAGTCAGACAGAGTGTGTGAGAGAAAGAGAAAGAGAGAGTGTGTGAGAGAGAGTAAGAGAGAGAGAGAGATAAAACCTTCATGAAATATCATACTCTTGACGAAACAAGGTAGGGGTTCAGGCAATTCATAAAACTTAAATTAGTTACAAATAAAAATGAAAAGTAAAGTATGAAGGTGTGGAAATATATTTTATGAATAGTTCTAAGTACATCATTTTGATGCTGATAAATTAATAGATGAAGAAGATAAATAAATACAAATAAGTATTTTTGAATTTTCATGGTTCAGTGGTAACTGTTTATAGAATTGGTCAGGTCCAAAGGCTTGTATCAATAGCAGTAAAAGAAAGATGTATTGGGTTTCAAGTAACACACTTCCAATAGTTAGTGCCTGCTTAGAGGATGAGGCTGGTGAAATCATCATAATGTCCCAGTTGTTCTTCATTGGGTCGTCTCATCCAGTGTCTGAGACACAGCAGAGGCGAGAGAGAAAAGTGGGGTGAGGGGTTGGACAACTCTGCCAGTGTCTGCTCCTGCTTCCTCAGGTCTGCTGGGATGCCTTATCCTCCCTCTTCAGCTTGAGCTTCCTGCTGTCATGTTCTTCCCTTCCTCTCTGTCCAGTAGAGCAGAAAGGGAGAGGAGACATCCAATGAAACAGCAGCATGGCGCTTAAAGGAGAACTAATAGGCGTTTTGGTTCCAAACAGCCTCCTGCTCAGCTGGCCTCTGTGCTCACGGACAGCATCTCCTGCTTCTCCTGCTCTGCCTCCTGCTGCCCTCCTGTCTTCTAGAGGCTGACTTCAAACAGCCAACAGCAGAGTCTGCTCACCAACTTTCTTCTCTTTAGACTGCTTGATGACCTGCAGTGGTGCCAACCCATTTCTAATACCAATAGGCTTTTTAAACTTGATCATGTGTAGCTCAATAGCCCACAGGAGAGTCTGCTCACCCACCACCCACTACCTTCTCCTGAGACTGATAGATGACCTGCAGCTGTGCCAACCCATT